>NW_016160292.1:0-6170 GCF_001687245.7 Rhagoletis zephyria
ACTCAAAATTGATACACCTCGGCTTACCATCTAGCGGAAGGTTTCGGAAAGGTGAAAAAACATATATTTAATACTTGCGCCGGGTATTTAATGTTCGGCTCCGCCCGAACTTAGACTTTCTTACTTGTTAAAATTTAAAATGGAGCAAAATGTTACTCATACGTCATGTACTACAAGTACCTTCCACTTAAATTTATTTGATCGAGCAAAAGGCCTGATATTTTAGCCCAGTAAAATTAGATAAATTTGGTAGTAAAAATTGAAAAAATGAATAACAGCGATTTTTGATGCAGTTTACTTCTATTTCTTAAAATGTTGCCAAATGAAATTTAGGGGCAAGACTGTGGATCCATGATCTACGAGTCAAATAGAAGTAAACTACTTCAAAAAATTGCTGTTACAAGTTTTTTTTTTAATAAAAAGTCTAATTTTACAGGGGTGTTTTAAGCAAAAGCATTTGCTTAGTTTTTATGCATATGGCCCATTGTCATCTTTCCTGCTCATACATTTATCATATAAAAAAATAATTTCTCCTTTTCATTTGCCCCATTCTTTTATTTATCCACCGGTTAGCTTCGTTAGTAGCTTAATTTTTACAAACAAATTGTTACTTTTTAATTTTTCCCAGTTAAAATTTGAATCTTTTTTTCATAAAATATCCACACTGACTGCCTTATTCCGTATCAGTGATAAATTTTTATTACAGTTTTGTTACTGAAAAATGTATGAAAAAGTTTCCATTTTTCAGTTACAAAAGTTTTTTCACCGATACAGAATTGTGCTGTAAATATCTTAAAATTTTTACGCGATAAGGATTTTCTGATTTTTTGCTTTTACAAATAAGTTAAGTGTAAATATTGCTTATACTCGAACCTGATGAATAAGAAATCTAATTTATTAGGTTTAATATACGACTAAATGTACGACAAAAGAAAAAGGCATAAAACAAAACATTCTTTAGCTGTTGGTGCCGGCACACAAATAATTTCCTGAGGAAATGCCATTATCATAATGCACTTCGGCTTTTAAGATCAACCGAATTGATCATCCCTTGCATACTTTCAGGCACTATACCACCAGATCATACGAATACGTACATTCACATACACATTTTTATTTTTATTTGATTCCTTCTCCTTTTCTACCTAAAGTAGTAAACTAAAAATACGTTTCTAAGCTGTTAATTAGTGCTTTCATCAAACTTTACCTCAATCCTTTTTTGCTTTGTTTTTCTCTTTCATGCATAAAGCAAAGTGCTTTGGGGTGGGGTTTCTTGAGTTCTTTACCTATTCTTCAGTTAACAATATTTTCAATTTAGTATGACATATGTTTCTATGTATGTATGTATGTACAGACGACTACTTAACGATTGTTCCTAAGCTTTTAAAGGGCGTTTTGTCAATGCACAAAGGAGCGAAAACCACAAAATAAATCCCTTCAATTTTGTAGTTTGCATTGTAAGTAAATAGTGAAGACAGTAGTTTTATACCAAATTTGCATTTTCATTCGAACAATCTTAGTTCTTTTAACACTGCTTTATTTGTATATATATACTCGTATTTGTTTGTACAGTACAAGCCCATACATACATATGTATGTATGTATATTATGCACTTATGTATGCACATACATATGTCTGTTTGTATTTAAGGTGTGTCGTGAAAGTGAGCATTCAGCAGAACGTTTTTAAGAAATGTTTTCACAATTAAAATATATTTTTTGAATACTGCTACTTTAATAATTGCGTAATAGCAAATGGGTGGCAGCAATTACAATTGCCATATGAAAAATTGAGTTTGATTTTTTCTTCTACTCAGTTAATCGATATCCTTGGTATTTTTACCATTTAATGATTTTCATACCCTGGTCATTTTTGAATTTAAAATATTATTGATAAATAGATACTATTTGCTTCATTTCATTAAACCTACCAATTGTATGTGGTACAACAATGCAAAATGTTGAAAGATTTTGTACAAATTAAAAATTTAAAATAATCGGACAAATGTTATGCACACTTCCCATGTAACTATAATTTTCTGAAATACGAAAACCAAAAAAATATTTTACAGCTTGGCGCCAGTCTTTGACGCTATATTCTTACCTGATAGGTCCTCCCTCAAGAGATGTAACAAGGTGTAAAGTGCTGCCTTTGGTGTTGTCCTAAGTGCCCCTGTCATGCCGATCATTGACAGCCTATATACATTTTCTGCCAAATTAACACGCCCAGGAGCAGTACCGGCCTAATTATAACCATGAAGATCCAGTGAGAAAGAGAAGGCGATAAGCCCCAGCTGCAGTCCACAATCTTTTTGCATGCAAAGAATATCACTTAAGTCTTCTTTGCTCTCTCCTCCACATTGAGGCGCGACGAGAACTTATTATCGAGTATTATCCGGGAATTTATTGTTGTTAATTCTATTCTCACCTCGTCTTAGCGAGCTTGGCTACTTTGTTTAAGGTTCAACAAATCTACCGCCGTCAACGCTTTTCAAATGCATCTCTCAGGAACAAACAAGAGGTTTGTTGCCTTAATTTCTGGTACAACTTTCGATCATCTTTCCTGCTTTCCAGCATATCAAGCGCCTTATGCACTCACGCATATCTTCTTCCCTTTTCTTCTTCTTCACAAGACGTATTTCCTTTCCTCATTTTCTGATAAAATGTATCCTTTTCATAATCCCTCTCTTTTTCTTTCTAATGCTTTGCACGCCCTCTCGATTCCCAGTACTTCCGTTTAAGAGAAACTCGCAAAGATCGGTAGTCGGAACAAGAGAGAGACATTCAACATCTCAGAGAACATCCCCGCACCTCAGTCCGGCCAAAGTAGCGGCGATTCGCTCAGCCAGTAGTCTCAAGAGCTCTCAAAAGTTCTTATATTTATACTACCGGATCCCTGCAGCGTCTTTCAGGCGAAAAGAGACAGTGGATTGGCTACGCACCAATATTTTGCCGACTAGTAGGATAAATATTTACTCTGATAGCCAAGCAACAATCAGAGTGCTGAGATCACTAATTCTGTGATCGAAACTGCCTTGGAATACTTCCGAATCAAGCTGAGTTCGGTTAAAGGACACAGTGACATCACTGAAAACTGAAGAGCTGATGAATTGGCAGGTCAACCTTGAGTCCATCACTTCGGACAAGAAGGGCATAGGAGTTCCGTTGGCAACCTGCAGTCTGCTCTTGGAGAGATGGGCTCAAAGTCGTCTCAGCGAGCGCTGGGTGAAAGTCCCGACCTGCACAGTTGGATGGTCGTTCGGGCCAATTGTTGATTACGGGTAGCCAAGGGAGCTTCTGCAACTGCATAACCGCTAGCTTACGATTCTTGCAGGTGTTCTGACCAGTCATTGTCCTTTAGGACAATTCGGATTTCGTCAAGGATCAGTACTGCCGCAGCTGTTTGGAAGACGAGGTGGAATTATCTCAGCACTTCCTTCTAGGCTGCCCGCATTCGGTAGACTAAGGTTTAAGCACCTCGGTGCACATTTCATTAGCACTCCCAAAATGGTCTCCGAAGTGGACATCAGATGCCTGCGAAACTCCCAGCGCATCTCTTAGTTTAACACAGAGAACTTGTAGTTACCGTTAAAAAAATGTGTGTAATGTGGTAACACAATGAGCAATCTAATTAATGTCTCTAAGTGAGTCGGCCTTGCGGGGTTTGCCACAATAACCTAACCTAACCTAATGCTGGCCACCTCAACAATCCATCGCTGGTTAGTGTTGGTCGTAGGATAGCAATGTACATCCAGAGAATGAGCTTTGACTTTAATATCCAGCTCCTACTGAATATTCTTTTTTATGTGTAGTCCAGGATCTCACGACACACCTCTCGAGATTTGTCTTCCATCTCAGTTTGGTGTCTAATGTGGCACCTACATACGTATTTCGCCTCGGAGGACAATGTGAGAGTCGTACCACAAAGGTAGTAAAAGATTTGCGGAACGAGCAGATCTATACCAATGAGGTCCTTGGCTTCTGTTATCAAATTATAGACTGACAACTACTTCATTACTTGCCAGGAAACCGCATACTTACATTTCTTTCATGACAGTTCATTTTCCATAAATCTGAACAACACAAAATTCTAATTTCGGACAAAAAACATTGGAAGTTTGAGAATGTCTCACATTTGTTGCGACCACAATTACTCTGAACATACCCACCTACAAATTAAATGATGCTGTTGTAACAAAGTTGATAAACCTATGATGTATGTATGTATGTACGTAGGTAAGTTTATATGCAGGTGAGTTTGAGTGTCTGAGTTCATTTTTAACAGACTATATATGCTCACACCTACAGACAGAGTAAATAAATAATGCAGCAATGAAAAGGATATACGAAGGAAAAAAAACTGTAACGAGAAGGATTCAACCGAAAAACACAAAAAGCGACATGAAACGGAAACTAACTTTATATCAGGTTTGCTGCTGCTGCTGTTGGCTTGCCTCGCTTGCCTCGCTTTCACGCCCCAAACACCTCTACTACAACTAACTATCTGGGTAACAAAAATAACAACAAGTATGTACAATGAAAGTCACAATTCTCTAGCCAAAGTAGCACAGACAAAGAATCAGCCAGGAGTTGTGGCAGGGTGTGATGATAGTCAAGCATTTGGCAGAGCAGAAAATAGTTAAGTCGATATCTCTTCCATGGTATCCGGACGAAAGTAGAAATTTCCTTGACATTTTCATTAGTGGCACTACAACACACTACATCCGCACAACCAACCAGTGGTAGCGTGTGTGTGTGTGTGTGTGTGTGCGCATGTTTATGCGTATGTGATGTGGCTGATTGTGCAATGAATGAGAGCAGTGGCATCACAAAGACGCGTATCCTGAGGCAAGGAGAACTCACCGCCAACGTCAGCCTGACCGATGTGGCGTCTTGTGGCAGCGACGGTAAGCAAGTAAGTAAGCGCAAAATGTTCGGCATACCTACATAAGAACTAAGGTATTCGATTATTCGCCTTCTTTCCAAACCCGGTTTTTGAGTAATTCGAATCATTTTAATATAAATAATATATATTTTGAAATTAATAAAAAAAAACCGTATTTTAAAACCGGTTTTATTTTACATTGTTTTCATACAGTTTGGTCATGACCAAACGATTGTACCGAACGGCCAAGAACACCATTGGTAGGGTATTTTTCTGTAGATGAGGAGAGTTTTGATGGTTTCAAAATTGGTTGAAAATTACGGCCAAATTCGTTGCAAGCTGTTAGATTTGAGTTGTTTTCGCATTTTGTTTTACTTTTTATTTGAAATTAAACTTTGTAAAAAATATCCAGGTGATTATAAAAAGATTACGATAAAAAAGTGAAAGCAAAATTGTAGACCAAGACGAAAATGAAAGCAATAATAAATACATAAAAATTAGGGTAACTGAAATGGTAAGATAATTTATTGAAATTTTTCGATAGAAATCGAAATAAATTCAGTCATAAAGATGTAAGTATCGAATCTATGAAGTTTGTAGTTATCGAAGTTTATCGATTTATCCATTTTTATTGTGTTATCGTAATGTATCGAATTATTGAAATTGATCAATGTTTATTGAGTTGCCAAAACTTATAGACGGCACAGAAACTTAGTTGTGAGATATAGTTATCGAGCTATACAAATTTATTTGATTATCTAAATCTGTCAAGTTAATGAAATATATCAAGTTATAGATATTTATTTAATTATCGTTATTTATATAGTTAACGAACTTTATCGGGTTATCGTAATGCAGCGCTTTCTTTAAACTTGTTTAAACTTGTCGAGCTATCGATATTTGTCAATTATCGAAGAGAAGTTTTTGGGATTTTCAAAATATATGGGGTATCGAAATTTCAAGGTTATATGAGTTTATGTAGTTATCACTGCTTATCCAATTTTATCGTTTCACCAGAATTTAGCAAGTTATCGAAATTAGTCGATAGCTTTCGGGGTTATCAATAGAGTTATACCGATGCATACATTTTTGAACTATCGAAACTTATAGAGCTCTCGAAACAAAAAGTTATAGAAATTAGTCGAGTTATCGTATTTTACGGTTTTTGAAATTCATTGAATTATCGACATGTAGCAATTTATCGAAATTTTCCGTAAGTAATTTTGTACCTTATAAGTTAAACGACGTGCTAAGTTAGAAAAGATCTCCAAGGATCCAAAAAAAA
>NW_016160292.1:8275-39352 GCF_001687245.7 Rhagoletis zephyria
AACCACTTGCATATTATTCTTTACACCTTCGCAAATGCATAGGGTAAGTTCGATAACCAAGTCTAACCAATTGGCTTAGATATTTACGTTTTAGTGACGGTATGTGAAATCTCAAAATTCAAAAGTAATTATTAACAGGAATGTATCTGAATATAAATATAAGATCAGTGGCGGATCCACGGGGGAGAGGGGGGAGGGGTTGTGTGTTAAAACCGAAAAATACTTGGAGTTATAAAACCTTTGGTTATGTAAGAGTTAAAAAAATAGTACCTCGCGAATTTTCTGCTTTCTGAAATTAAAAAATTATACAACAGGCATGCAAATCTTTAAGCGCTGTTATAAAATTTTTTCTGAAATTTATTTGTGTTTCTTGCTGTGATCTTAAATTTTAGTCATAGTAAATAAAATCTTAAGAAGTGAGTTGTTTGACATTTGGTGTTGCTGAAACTTCTAAGAGACAACAAGGTGTTCGTGATTATGTGATTAGTAAATTGAAAGAAATATCTGATGAAAATGCTTGTTCCGAAGTAAATAAAGTAAATTAAGTAAATGACTTTAGATTCGTAATCAGCGACCCAGAAAACCCCCAGATACCCAGTTTCATAGAAATCTACCGATTTTTTTAAATTTTCGTCCGTCATATTGGATCCTCCATGTTGAATTTTTGATAAGTGACTTCAGATTCGTAATCAGCGACTCAAAAATCCCCTAAGAAGTGGTGTAAAGATCCATCAACAAGTATTTGTTTAAATAGTTTCGTCCAGCTAGATTTGCGATCCGAACCACTGTGGGTTGTGGTGTCAAATACAGGTGGCAGCCCTTTGCAAAAGTATTTTCAAGCTTAATCATTATTGACTCTCCTTCGTCGGACACTGTTACACAGATTTTAATTAACTGATGATTTAAATGGAATTTTAATTTTCAAACATGTGGCAACCCTGCTAAATACAGTTCAGAAATAAAAAATTTTCAAACACCCTTCGATTGATACCCATAGTAATTCATTTAGCTTATAAAATTATTTGAATTTAACTTTCTAAACAGGTGGCAACCCTCTTCCAACACATCAAAAATATTCTTAGCGTTCACACTAGAGATTTCTTACGACTTCTTCGTTTGACATCGATATTATGATACTGCGTATAACTTGTGAACAAATAAACTAAATTCGACATTTCAAACAGGTAGCAACCCTCTTCAAATATTTTCGAACTACTACTTTCTGAAACCCACCCCTTTTGTGTGTCACCCATATGGTGATATGTACATATTTTTCTTACCTAATATGATTTTTTTAAATAAAGCTTTTCAAAAGCATTTCGATTGATACGCAGTTTGTAATAATTGATTTATTTTTTTTAATAATTTGAATATAATTTTTTAAAAGATGGCAACTCTTTTCAAATAAGTAAAAACAGTTTGCACATCTACAGTCCAAGGCTTTTAGTTTGACGCCTCATTTTGGAAAATCGATAGCCTACTCCCCAATTAGTCCCGAACTGATCCCCACCTAGCCTCGAACTCGTCCCCAACTAATCCTGAAATGCTCCTGAACAAGTCCCGTCTTTTAAGACTTAAAACAGATTTCGCGCTCATAATTATTATGAAAAGACTTTTATAATATAAGTTTTAAAATAAAAGTCTTTAAAGGCTTAAAAATATTTATCTCTCTGATAATTACGAGAGGACTTTTAGAATATGAGTCCTTGAATAATAATAATAGATAACTCGAAAAATATTTATCTTAATATAAAGGTTATTGATTGAATTTTATTCTTTTCTTCATTTCCGCATGAGCTAAGCACTCACGTGCACACTTACACATAATTGATATTGTATGCAAAATAATGAGTAGACATCAACAATCTACACATAGTATCACATCAGATGTTGGTATAGCACCGAACGAACACGAGCCAAACAAAAAATCATCATTGAACGACAAAAGGCAGCCGCCGCCTACCATCTCAGAAATCAAAGCCATCATCATGCTTTACACTATTTTTTTCATCATTTTTTTTTTATTCAAGTAACTCCGTTGCGCTGCCATCATCCAACTCTGATGAAAATACACAAAACATATTTTGGAACAAGATATCGATTTGTAAATTTCAACGATAAGGCCACCAAGACACAACAAACAAGCAGTGTATTGTTGTTATTATTGCTGTATGTACAGGTGGAATGTCTATGCCAAGATACAATGGTGGTGGTGACTCTCTGAGTAGCAATATATGTTTGTACATACATATATCCCAAGGAAAACTGCAGCCAACTCAAGAATATATATTTCAACTCCGCACTGCTACTTCCAATGCAAGAGAAGGTGTCAGTGGTGACATTGTTTGTGATAAGCATTTGAGATTTTTTTTTTTAAATAGGAATAAAATAGAAATAAGCAAACGTTTTCTTGTACCCACACCGGAAAGTAGAAATGAGCTAAATAGCAATAACAAGAGTAAGAGTTTTTTTTTTTTTTTTCCTTTGAGATGCCGCCATACATTGTCGTCGAAAATATTAGTTATCAATTGAGACACATACATATATATTGTCAGATAAAGACCGCCTCTGGCTAACATATGCTCATTTAGAAGACATTGGTTTTGTACTTATATTTTTTATTTTTTTTTTTTGTGCAAGCTAGTGTTTTAGAATATCTCGACCATGTGTAAACTTAATTAAAGGATATCAATTACTCTCTCGTAGAATAGAAATCTTGTATGATAGGTTCCTAAGAGACAACGAATTTCGATTTAGGCGAACACATTTCAAACCATTCGGTAGAGTTTTGCTTTTATCAAACTTCGAATAAAAAACGGGTTAAAGAAATGTATTGTTTTTTCTTGCGCTGATTCCAAATTTACCCTTTCAGATTGGGTCTTGTTTGCGAATTATTGCGAATATTGCAAAATTTGTGCAGAATATCAACAGACCTCAGCTACCAAGATGCAGTGCTTCTTCCACCATCTAACCAGAACATCTTCATTAAAATTCAGCCAACGCCAGGAATACGATACCATATCGCTACATTTGCCATTCGATACCTATATTTTTTACTCGATAGCTGTGTACCTTAGTACACATGCCGTAACGAAGACTACGATTACCTAATGTCTTCTTGGATAGCCAGGCGGCCATCAAATCAATGAACGCGGTAATGCTGAAGTCAAAGGTTTTACAGGAATGCCTCGCAGCTCTAAATGACATTAGCACCGTATTCAAGGTCAGCCTCGTATGGGTCCCGGGAGATAGAGATATTGAAGGAAATTGCAGAGCCGATGAGCTAGCCAGGAAAGGTACCAATCTTCCACTGTGTGAGATCAGAGGTAAGATTGGGATACCCATGGCAATCTGCAAATTAGTAGGTCATGGATAGGCGAGGGTACTTGTACAACAACTAGTCTACTATGACCGCAAATTGATCGGAAAAAAACCGAAGAGCTGCTCAGTCTCTCAAGGGAGGACATTTCGATAGTTATGCCTACGCTATTTGGTAGGCACGTTTCGAGATTAGGGATATTCTCCCATGGATATTGCAGAAGTTGCAGAGATGAGGACGAGGAAGAAAAAGGTGAGCACTTCTTTTGTAGCTCGGTGAATAACTCAATGAGAGGGGCCATCGGGCATTTTGCTCGAACGTATAAAAAAAATATATATGTATATAGAAAAATACATATATCAAGAAATGGTGGGTATGCACTGTGGCCAATGGTAATCATCAATTACCATCTCTGCATGGTTGTAAGTTATGCAGAGTCCGAAAAAAATTCGGGACGATTTACGATTATTACTTTAGAAGGTTTTGTTATACAGCAAGTGCATATGTATGCTTTTAACTTATTTGAGCTAGCAGTTGACCAATCGCAGCATTGCTCTGGCGACTTTATTAAAAAAAAAAAACAGTAAAGGAAACAATAAAACTCACTATCTCTACTGAGGTCAAACAACCTTGGTGTTATTCTAGACAAGAAACTTCACTGGAAGTGGAACATTCGGCCATCGGCATCACAACGGGCTTTTCCAGCCTACGTGTCCTCTGCCGGGTGGCATCAGCTCTAACCTAATCTATTCTCCTTATTCTTACCCCCAAAAATCAAGTGTTTAAGGAAATGCAATTTCTACGAATACGAGCTTACCATTTCGTCCCGTTGCTGCCTTAACCTCGTATCAGCAATTGAGTCAGTCTACATAATGTAAGAAAAAATGCTGAATTTCTTCTACTACGATACAACAAATGCTTTTTTACCTTCCTTTTATTAGCTCGGGATGTAACTATGTAATATTGATGCGCCTAAAAGATGCAGCGATTTCTATTCTCAAGTTACATACCTGATGACCAGGCATGGGCAGAGAGTTAGCAGGTGCTAAAAGAGCGTAAGCGTCGCGTGTACGTATACAAGCGAGAGCGCAGCGATGAGAACACGACAGCATGCAAAATGAATTAGGCACACTAACACACTCTCACTTTAAGCTCACGCTTGTTTGTGGTAGTGCCCACCTCTGCTGATGACAGTACGAAAGCCAATTATAATAGGGAGGTTTTAGTTTTTTAAACTATAATTTTATTTACTTAATATTTCTGGCTCTACTAACATTAAGTTTTTTTACACAATAAGTTTAAAGTTTTATTTATAAATAGTGTAACTCTTAAACTGTTGTCCCAAGTGGAAATATTAGTTTCTTTTTCCAATAATGTAGATACGTGGTTAACGCAGAAACGGGACGATTTGTACGCCACAACGTTACTCTAATGCGTTGCTCTTTGTGCATTTTCACAGTTTCCCTGTTGTTTATGTTGGTTTTTAAAATCTTGACGTTTTTGTTTGTTTTTGTACTCGAAAACAAAAACAAAAAAAGGATTTCACCAAAAAGGGCACATCAAAAGCAGTACAGTAATTTGACGGCCTTTTTTTGTCAGCAGCTCAGCCACAGCGTTAACCAGCACCGGGAAAGATAAACAACAACGTGCATCAATGATTTTGTCAACAACGTCAAGTGGGTCAAAGCGGCACTGTTATTTTGCCGTGTCGTCGCGCCGGGTGTTTTGTTCTGCATGTGAGTAGCTTGCAGCGCTCACTATAAATATAAGTGCATATATACATACATATGCACATACGTACTTATTCGAGATATGCACATATGTATGTACGTATAGTATCTATTGCTGCTGGCTAATGGCAATGCACTGTTCCGCAAATCTTGACTAACACCAACAAAGCTAGCGATTTATTTTGATTTGGCCATTGCTTTGATTAAGTTGAAATCTCTTGGAGTGTTTTAAAGTTGATTCAACACTTGACTGCAGTAATTAATTTAATGAATTCATTTTCCCGTTGAAGCTAAATCAAATGACACTTTATAGCGATATTTATTGTATGAGTTTGCAAACAATTCGATTTATCGCAAAATACAAGCAAATAGATTAAGTGGATGCACAATTTTGTTTGAGTTGTTCATTTTGTAAAAATAAAATGTGGAAGTAGTTCAGCAAAGAGAATTCAATTGAATACGATCACGAAAATCTGATATTCATATACATATTGTTACTGAAGTGTATATAGGTATGACTAATCCATTACCCCTGCTACAGTTTCTATTAACACTTGTCATCAAATTTCAAACGAATCAAATTTAGTCCTATGTAAATATTTGGCTCCAGCATTTCTTCTAAGCATATAAAATGTATGTATGTATGTACATTAGAGTAGTCCAAAACAAATTTTTCCGAGATAGGGTTTGGGGCACCTTCCAAAATTTTTCCTCTTGCCTCTTGCAATTGGTTAAGCAACCTAAGAACAAATTTCAAATTTAATTTATCTAAAAAATATCGTAAGCTTCAGTTGTCATGGCAACAGTAGCTTTTTATAAAAATCACCAATATTTTTGCCAGTTTCACAGCGAACCAGTAGGGCATTTCAAGGCCATTGAGCACCCTGTATTGGTTACAGTAGAAAATTTTAAGTCGGTATAGATATTACAAATATTAAAAGGAAAAAACTAAGGGGTTCTCCGTTGGCCAAGATGAAATTTTTTTCCACATACAAAAATTGAACCACTCTAATGCTGGAATTTCGCAATCAATATTTCACCAACTTCTCGATGGGCTAGAGAATTGAAACTTGAAACATAGCTGATAACCCGATGGCAATGCAATATGAAGGATGAGCTAATTCGCTAGCCGACGCAGGAATCCACACATTTGAAAAACCCTTATTTGTGGTACGATTCGCTTCATTTTTAGAACTAGCACATACCCGGTGTACTTCACTGCACCTTAAAAGTATTTTTGAGTTGTCGTAATATTTCCTTCATTTCATCAATTTGATTAAATACAATTTTTCACACAGTTGTCAACCCTCCTCAAAAATATTTTAGGCAGTAAACTTTCCTAAACTTCAGCAGTTTGATACCTGTATTGCAATCTTTAATTTATCATATCAATTAAATTAAATTCAAATTTTCAAACATGTGGCACCCTCCACAAAAATCTTTTCGGCTGTAAGCTTTCTTTAGCTTCTTGTCTCTTGGCTGTCAACATATGCAATATTTACTTTATCAATTTACTTAAGCTGCAATTTTCAAACAGGTGGCAACTCCCAATTTTTTTTTACTCTCCATATTTTAAGCCAGACCAATGAGTATACATCGGTGAAAACTGAATTAAATTTTATGCATTAGTTTTCGAATGATGCGCGTACAAACATACAGACAGGAAAAAATTCTAAAAATTGTTGATTTGGCTCTAATAAATATAAGTTTTTCTTTAATAACTATAATGCACAGACGTCTCCTAGATACTTTTAGAAATTGGAGCAATAATCATTAACGTCTAATTTCGATTCGTACTCACAAATACCCAGTTTTTCTTCGCAAAATTACAACTTCAGAAACCATCTATGTATGTACATATCGTCACCTGACACGATGCAGAAAATGATGGTGGCGCCATTCGCGGACCGCTAACCCTCTCTTCGTCGATTTGACAACATCCACCCATTCGCTGACGTCACACAATACTTTTGTTTACATTCACTGATTCGAACTTGGTGCTTTTCGCACCAAATTTAGTGGGTATTCAAAACGCGCAAATTTTTGAGTTTGGTGCTTGGTGCTTTTGTTTTTAGTTTGAAGACACCAAATTTTAAAATCTTAAAAAAATGGAAGCAAAATTTATAGCAATCGTAAGTGCGGTAAGCAACTTTACAAAAATTTAAACAAAATGATGGCACAGTGACAATCATAAGCGACAACAAAATATGTGGCAGCACCTTAAATCATGCCAGAAGAAATCGACCATCGTGCAAGAAACGTTGATTTTTATTAATTTGAATCGGCATCCTTACAATAAAATTAAATAAATAAATTACCATGACAACGGACGAAAAAAGAGAGTCCCCGTATATTACAGGACGGATGGTAGAGTTGCCAGATTTTTTAGGCGCGAAATTTCATGCTAAAAAAATCAGTACTTTTCAGGACATTTTTGTTCAAAGCAAAATTATGAATGTAAGTAACAGATAATACTTTAAAACGCCAGAGTCAACTACTATATTTTGGTATATAAATAAAATATAGTTCATAAAAAATAAAAGTATTATTCATTTTAACATGAGTGCACACAGAAGCCAATAAATTATTTTATATTTATGACATTTTTGAATAGCAATAATGAGATAGTTTCCATCTCCAGTGTTCAAATAGTCGAAGAATTCTATACATTTCATTTTAATATGAAGTTCACTTTAAATAATTTTAGTTAGAAGCCGGTTTCTCTCTTTGCGCCAGGAAGCAAACTTTACACTTAAGATCCTCTAGTTGCTTTGTTTGAGTGTGGTATTGAAAAAAAAAATATAAATTACATATTTTTCCAACCTGTGGAAAAGTACCACTATAAGGGACTTCATCTATAATTCCTCATGGTTTAAATTGATTTTATCAACTATGCAAAAACTTTGAAAGTTTAACAATTAAAGAGTATATATTTAGCCTATGTCTTGTATGCAAAACTATTTTACAATGTCAGTAAATTGTGAAAAAAAGTCTTTTAAGTTATAGGCAAAAGCCATTCGAATATTCAAACTTGTTATTAAACTGAATGTTATTTTCGAGATAACTAGCGACACTCGACAAAAAACGTCAGCCTTCTTTTTAAATAATTTAACCGCCATCATATTATCGCAACTGGTACGTAACCACCCGGCGATATGCCCACAAAACGATTAAACTTTAAACTTTAAAAGATTTAAGCTTTTTGTTGTATTAATTTCTTAGGCATATGAAACATTATCTGAAATATATATATGTAAAAACCTTAAGAAAATCCTAAAGTATTTTGTTTGAATTGAAAATTCAGTACAAACCAGTACGATTTTTGAAAAAATCAGGACATTAGCGTACTGATTGAAAAAATTAATAAAATCAGTACAAGAGTTGAAAAATCAGTACTGTACTGATAAAATCAGTACGTCTGGCAACCGTAACGGATGGTCACCGTACCAATCCGTGGTTTTAGGTAGTTGTACTATTTACTTAAGTTTAAGAAACTTCAATAAAGTAGGAATGCTTTCAAATGTAATTTTATGTTTTTTTTACCACGAAATAACAATTTACAAAAATACCTGGCAGAAGGAAAATTGGCAGTCTTATATGAAAATGGGTCAAATGAACCCTGTCCGTCTTTCTAGTGTTAAACTTAATTATTATTTTGGTAATTTCTAATTAATTTGTTGTATGTCATGGTGCGGCTAAGAAAATGAAACAATATGTAAGAACAAGAGTAATTTAAGGAAAAAAAATGAGAATTTGAATCAGCAATAGGGACAGTCATGTAGATATCGAATTGTGTAAAAAGTTAACTTTGTTAAGTTTTTTGTTTTATGGGTAATTTTTGTTATTTGATATACTCTTTAACTAGTATAAATAAAAACAAAATCGTTAACGTTCAAGCAAAAAAAAAAAACATATTTTTTGGATATCATGTCATATAACCAAATTAACCAGAATTAACCTAAATAATAATAAACAGAGTATATAGGGCGACTTTCCCGATAACCATGTACATATGTATATTCGAAGGTCTCAATGAAAATTTGAACTAATTTCCTATCCACGTGACTGAACTCTTGACAAAAGCGTCACTTAAGTAATTCAGGTTTAACTTAGCACTTAATTGATCTGTCAACGCAACTTATAACGTCATCACCTAGAGGCTTATCTACTCAATACACAGTAGGTGCTTCTAATGCTGAAGCATGCACAACAATAAACAACAATACTTCAAAGGTGTGACGATCAACCGCTGCTTATCAAGCAATCAGCTAGAGAGCGGCAAAATGCAGTGATTTTGCTTTGTGATTGCACAGTGATCACACAATCGCTAGCAAATAAACAAAAACACTTACCTATTCTTGCTTGTAGCTTTACTTTATATATTTTTGCTGTTCCCTACTAGATTTTTGATTAGACTTCGATTTACTTTTACGCTGATTATTGTTGACTTAAAATCGCCTTTATTTGCGCAGCTATTGTGTTCACCTGTTTGCGGCGCTGCCAAGCAAATGATAAAGGAGAATAATTAGAAAATTGTTACACGGCCTTACATTTATTTAGGTAAACAAAGTAAAAAAAAAAAAACCAAAAACAAAACATTGAGAAGGTATGTGAAATAGTTCGTGAATGTTTACAATATTGTACATACACACAAATGCACTTAAACAAAATGCAATTAGATTCAGCTAGAGATAAACAATTTTCAATCTGCACCGCCATGTATTGATTAAATACCAACAAAGTGATATTGAACATTAGTTGATCTTGAGATATAATTAAAAGCTGATACAGAGTTTTTTATTTAATCAGAAAGAGTATCTAATTGATTTCTACGATTTTTACTTTTTCATCAACAAGCTGTGATTGCTTGATTAATATTCTAAGCAAACATACAAACATATATTTATGTTTATAATTAGATTGAAAAGTGCTTGTGTAATTCATATTTTTCCACAATATGTAAGAAGAATAGCACTTGAATCGACAATCTTTACTTCGAAAAGCCCTTTATTACTCTTGTAAAATTCCATGTAATCTCAGAGCTGTACATACATACACATTGGTTTTGCTATGTGTGCGATTACAAGAAGAAAATTGGGAAAACAAATTCGGCGCAAGCGCTCTCAAGTATATGGATAAATTTTCTTTCGTTTTATTTAAGCAACAGACACTCCCTACATAATCAGCCGCCCAACATCAACCCAATGAGAGGCGCAACCAGTAAAGTAGGATATCCATCCCCACAGTGGGTGGTTTATTAATAATACATGACTGTGTGCATATGACTGTGTGCGCTTATGTACATATGTATGTATGTAAACATACACATACTCTTAAATAAATACCAAACTTTTACCAAGAGCTCTCCTACAACATTTCTTTCTTAACAAATGCAAACTCCTACAATTTTAATGACTTGTCTTAGTATAAATATACATATACACATATAAATGTACGCTTTTAATCGTCGCATACACAACGTCAAGAGTTCGCCCTCATCTTATGCTTGTGTTGGTGTAGTTGGTGTAGAAGTAGAACTGGTACACACAGATGTGCAATGTATAAAATGTATAGGTATTTTGCGGTTATGCAGACTTACACAATCACAATTTCTTTTGTATTTATATTGCAGACAAATGTTAAAGGATATTAGGGGATTTGTGGTACTACTATTGCTGGAAAGTTGTATTGCACTCATGGCATAGACATTTTTCGGTGTGTATGTATTTGGAATGGTATACCGGGATCCCGGCCTTTTTGAGGTCCCAAAAATACCGGGATTCTTGGCAAATAATCCCGGGATTCTCGGGATTTATAATTTGCACTGATGGCAATAATAGCAACTCGTAATCTTAACCGGTATGGGCTATATTTCTTTTTTTATTTAATAATAATTATTTTTTTATAAATGTCTAGCTCATTACACATACACATAACACCGTGCGATAGTAAATTTTAAACACAAATAGCAATATATTCGCGAAACCATGGGTCAAATATAGTAAAATTGCGTTTTTAGTTTTTCACTCTGACGTCCATAATTCAAAAATAATTTAAAGAATTCCGTGAAATGAGCTTAGAGAAAAGTGTGGGTATCACATTAAAGGTGAAATTCTGGAGAACTTAAACAGATTTAATTTTTTGGTGAATAATGACTGGTAAGTATTGAAAATGTGCTTTTAAAATTTTATCCCTGAAATTTTGCAACATTTTTTTTTTTTTTAAATTATATGTTAAGGGCTTACATAAACTCGATCACATCCTCGAATTTCGTCCTTCTAACTTTATTAGCTTCAAAAATTACATATACCCATATTTTTATTCTACATTGCATTGAATTTTTTAAATATTTTGTGAAATTAATCATATCTTTGAAATTACAAAGTCCTTTAAAATACATCCTGACGTCAGAGAGAAACAATAAAAACGCCTCTTTAAGTAAAAAAGTAGGTTTCAAAGCCATTTTTTTATTATTTATTTTATGTTAGGAGGACCTCTCAAACAGTATAGATGCAATTTTTTCGATTAAAGTTGTTGAAAAGTAATGAATATATAAATCCCGAAAAAATTAACATCCCTAGTAAGTATGTACTTATGTGTGCACGCTTGTATACAGATAATATGTATGTGGGAACTTATAGCTTTTGAGATGTAGTTTAGAAAATTCGATCTCAAGGGTTTGTCTAGAAGACTCAACAATGCATACATACAAACAATTTATACATATACATATATGCTTATGCATTTTGTGCAATATTTGCAAAATGCAATCATTTAATTGGCTACAGACTTCGACTGCACTGATGTCTTCGAATACAAATTCTTAAGAATGTACATTAGAGTGGTGGAAGTTTTTAAATTAAAAAAAAATAAAATAAAAATTAGGTGTCGCTCGAAGCGCCCAAAGTTTCCCATGTTTCCATTCAGGAGACTTCAATGAATAGTACCCAATAGTTTGTTTAACCATTTTTAGGTGCGCAAAAACCCCAAATTCCACATAAAATACATGGGAAACTTTGAGCCCTTTAATCTACCTCTAAATATTTTTTTCATTTAAAAAAGAGGTACTTTTTCGATATAAGAAAAACACTTTTGTGGATGTTAGTCGGACCAAGAAACGAACCTGATACTTATGTATCATACTTCGAGTACTTACTGTTTCGATAATAAGAGATATGGACTTTTTCTGGCCAATCTAGGGCTAAGCATATTTACACGCCTCTTTTCTGATGAGAGCTGAGGTAAAAGCTTTGCTATCTGTCATTACGCTTTTGTGGAGCTTATTTATCAACTAAGTTTTCCATAACGAGACTCGTCTCCTTGGAATTCCAAATTACTTTTCAGTTGCATAAGTAGGATTTGTTGAGTTGGATGCCCCGAAATAGCAAATTAAAAAAAAAAAAAAAACAATGAGACTTTGCTAGTTCATCACCGCTAGAGATAGGACTTTTTCGAAAAGTATCGATACTAGTAGATACTCAATTAGAATACTCTGAAGAAGAATCGACGCCAGTACTCATACTTGCAAAAGAGTATCGATAATACTCGTACTCTCGGGTATTTTTAAGGCAAACTTGAAAAGTAAACAAAAATCAAATTGCTTTGGTTTTATGACCTCTTCCTAGTTGTAAGTTGAATAGACATTGCTGCAATCTGATCTAACAAGGATTTCTAAAGGATGAATGTAACTCTATGTATATGTGTAAAAATTTCATAGCTGTATCAATTATCAGTAGATCGCTAGAACAAAAAATATGTACATATATTAATTTCTTTTGCGGCTGTATATGCACTAAATTCACAACATTAAATCCGTTTTTCTCGAGTTTTTGGTTTTTCGAGTTATGACAGTATTGAAGTAAATGAATGCTATATTCATTTACACGCATACAGTTACTCCCAAAATTGAGCGTACAGCTTTTTTTGTTAATATTCGCAATGTTTTACATGAAAACATTTTTTTGTTAATTATGTTATAGTTTAGCAAATCCCATTTAAAAGCAAGAATGATACTGTTTACAAAAATTTAGAAAAATCTCCGAAGTTTCAGCAAAATCGCGAACTTTTTAATACGAATTTCTAAAAAGAATTCAGGTAAGCAGTTTTATAGCCCCTTCAATTTTAGTTTAATAATGTACAAATTTCAAATATCTAAAAATTCGCGTTGATTTTTGAGAATTTCTTCGCTGGCTATCCTACCCAATTTTTTCATATAAAAAAAATTCTGAAAATTTTTTGCTACAACTTTGCAGATTTTTCATAATTTTTGTAAACGGTATCAGTCTTGGATTTAAGTGGGATTTGCTAAAACATAAGCCATATTTTAAAACAAAATTACCAAAAAAAAAATTTTGCATTCAAAACATTGCGAATATTAACAAAATAGAGCCGTACGCTCAATTTCGGGAGTAACTGATAAATGTAATAATACTCCTATATTTGCAGTAACAGCTAGTACCGTCCGAAAACATTACAGTACAGACAAGAATGACAGAATACAAGATTGCGCCGATCAGAGAGGATTTTAGAGAATAACTTTTGTGTGACGTCACACTGGTGCAACTGCGAGAGAGAAATACCAAAACGTGAGCAAGAATGGAAGAAGAAGAAAAATGTTGCAAGGAAAACGTAAACAAGTTGCACAAGTGTGACGTCATGCAAACAACGATTCTGTCAAATTAGTTAAGAGAGGAATAGCGGTCCGAGATCGGCGCAACCTTTGTATTCTCTCAATCGTGCAGTACAGATATATAAATAAACATGCACACAACACTCGCCCAAAACCGCTACTCATGAACACAACACATACACAAAAACGGTACTAGACAGTCTGGTTTTGATTTCGGAATGCTTACACATTGAGAAGTTAGCTTACTGTCAATAAAGAAGTATTACATATATGTTTATACGACATTCGTATTGGATATACATAGAAGATAGTTTTCGAACCCAATATTTATTGGCTATTTTTTATTAATTATTCAATATAAATGAAAGATCGCAATTTTTGTGTAGTGCTTAAAAAAGTTTTTACTTAGAAAAGTTTTTAGCTCGTTTTTTTCTCGATACCTCTCAGTTTTTATGAAAAGTATCGATATTCGGTATTCGGTACTCGCGTCGTTCTATCACTAATCGAGGCCCATTATAAGATGAGAGCTGGGGTATTAAACAGTTAAATTCTGCTAAGAAGAAAATGTTAAATGCTTTCAAAAAACGCCGAATCCAGCCGAATAAAACCTTGTGCGAAGTGCTCGAAGTCTTATTGCACAGCCGGGTAAGGGGCCGCCTCCTCGGATGTTGTCATTGTCCATGCTGCTGCGCCATATACCAGCACGGCCATGTTGAGTGACCTATAGAGTGTGATCGCAATTGCCTACTCAGTTAAAAGTACCACTTTTTGGCAAGGGTGATTTGCTGTTGGATTTCGAGGCTGACATTATTATCTTTTTTAATTTTCGCCTCGGAGCTAGCAGGAAACAACATTGTTATCTTCTCTGGTAGCCAAGCGACGATTAAGGCTCTGCAAGTATCATTTCCAACACAAAGAAACAATGCAGAGAGTACGTTATGGCTTTAGCTTATAGCCATGTCGTTGCACTGATTTGGGCGCCGGGCATAGCAGCATTCTGGGCAACGAGACGGCCGAGGAGTTAGCCAGAAACTGGTCGGATCTGGATATCGCAGTGGCAGCAGAGGTTATTGTGCCTCTGAGCTGTATCAAAGGTTGCATTTCTCAGCACTGGAGAAAGGTGGCCAACAGTAGGCGGAAACTTTCTCTGCAACTCTTATCAAATTGGAATGCAGTTTTTGCTATAGCTGCAGAAACGGTGAGGCATCTACTCTGTAATTGTCCAGCACTATGTAGGTCTAGAACTAGAACCCTTATTCTGCGGTCTAACAGACAAAATAAGTATTTACCTACTGCACTTCTTAGGTTCTTAAACTCCACGGACTAAATCTGAGAGATATAACCAATTTTTGATATTTTCTTGTCGTAGTTTATTTTTTCGAGTTGTGGTTTTAAAACGGCATACTTAAGGGCTAATTGGAATTGTTAAACTCGTCACACCAATCAACAGACTGTTTAAAAATTTCTCATCAAAAAGCCGGGAACTAATTGATTAATTTCGATGACACCATAGTTTAGCCTAAACCTTCTACTCCGTCTTTTGATGATGAGGAAGGACTCCTATCTATCCTTTTCCTTAAAAATTAAGTAAAAATTACAAAAGATTCTCGAATGACGGAGAGCCCATTTAATCCTTAAATAGTATGCGGATTCACTGATTTCCAAATGCTCCACTGATTTCAATTAGGGCAGCTCTCTGGAAGCTCTCTAGCTAACTGACTATTAACTATTTCCTTCTTTTGCGAGTTTCACCAGAAAAGGTCCCAAATTGTGATTGCAATAAACCAAAAGATTTCCTCATTCAAATACATATTAAAGAATTTATAAAGACGAACGCCACAACCATATTTTCCGCCTACCGATTCAACCTACAGAAATAATCTCTATTTGCTAAGCGTTTCATTCCTATGCAGCTACATATACATACCAAATTCTTTTCACCAAAACCGGAAACATCAACTTGACATTTTCCAGCGGAAGTACGACAATCGCTGCTCGTCAACACCACCCAAGCTGGCTAAAGAACTGCTGCAGCTGCCTGCCCCAATTGCGAATTTTCGAACGAGGCTCAGCTTTTGTGCTGCAAACCGTTACGCAGCTAATCAACAATGAAGATCAGAAATCAAAAACTTAATGAATGTCCTTTTGTATTTTTGAAGTGCGAGTATAAATACTGGTGTGTGTTTTGTGTGAGTGTGTTCGTAGGTGTGCAACACTTGGTGATAACTTGACGCTGGGGGTCGGATCACTTAGTTACCGCTATGGTGGGTGATGATGAAGATGCCATTGCAGTCGATAATGCTGTATGACAAAAAGTATAAATGAACCAAAAATATGATAGCTAAACATAATACGAGAAAGGTAAAAATATGCCACCGCAGACACTTTGCACATCCTGTGCTAAAGCGATGTTTCGAACTTAGAACCAGCAGACAGACAGACAGGCAACTGAGAAAGTGAATTGTACATACATAGGTAGATGGAGAGAAACCGAGGGGGCACCGAAATTGCGCATATGGAAACTGTGCATTTAGACATTATTTCGGTTTCAACCGAAACTGTGCATGTATGCTTTATTTCGGTTTTNTTTTTCATATGCATTATTTCGTATGCACAGTTTCCATATGCACAATTTCAGGGTGCCAAACCGAGTTGCAGATTTAAAATGCATTGTAACTAAGGTCGTTAAAAAATATTTTCTATTCTACAACTAGTACGAGTACGAGCTACAATTTGATGACGAAGTAAATGCTTGCAAATGTGGAAAAGTTCAAATTTGTTTTAAACTTTAATAAATTTATTGATTTTTTTCTTTGTCGGTTACTTTGCGATGGCCCGACTACTGCACACTGGGCAGAAGAGCTGGTGGCTGACAGTGAGCTGACGACGTTGATGTCGCTGCGCATTGATGAAAAACAGCGAGTCTCGCTGGTGGGTGGGTGAAAGGAAGCTTAACAAGTAGCGAGCCAGTTTTGAGTGTGTCGGCATTTCAGTCAACTGTGCGCGTTTTTGTATGTGTTTGTCTCATGAAAATGAAAAATATTTTTTTTTTTCGATAAACAGACGCGTCGTCGGACATCAATTTTTTTTTTGGCGAATATTGCCTTTGACTTTAATGTTTAAAAGTATCATTTGAAGTATTTGGTTTATGTGCATGAATACACTTTAATATGCAAATTCACGAATTCTATTAGAGGTGAGTTGATGTTTAAAGACAATGTTATTTATTAAAAGTATGTAATAATGCATGATTTGTGAATAGTCTCAACTCTTAAACAATGAAAACTTTCAAATCTACTGCTTTAGTTGAAACGAGCACATTCGCTTGATGCGCTCGCGCCATATTTTGGCATTGTTGTAAATTCGTTGTAAAAATCTTGACTTAAGATCCTATAAGATTGATCATTTGAGTTGCTGAAACTTTTCTAATCTTGCATAGCATACACTTTTAGTTCCTCGCAGTGGCGTAGCCAATATTTCGCGAAGGGGAGTATTATAAAATTTGTTTTAGCGTTGGCTTAAAAGTGAGACAGACATTTACTACAGACTTCGCTTGAACTCACATGAATAGAAAATCATAGTTAGGCTTATTTTTGTATTGAAAAGCTCTTGACAAGAGGAAAAAGGGCGTTTTTGCAATAGTGATTTCGTATCTTCTAAAAAATGTTGCCCTTCCATGATGCTAAATGTGACCATCTGATCCTCAGAGCAACCATCTCCCCTGACAAAATTTCAAAGAGCTGGGATTGTGCTTGTTTGCCTTATAAGAGCGTGACATTTATGAAAGGAACACTAAATTTTATCACCGTTTCCTTTATTTTAGAATAGAATAGGAAAAGGGAAAAGGAAAAGGAAAATCAAAAAAAAATTTTTTTTTAAGAAATGCAATTACCATACATTTTTTCTAAGTCCGACAAGTCTGGTTATTTTTTTCAAAGACAATTTTACTGTATTATATATGTATTATTTGGAAACATAAGCGAAAGAAAGCGTAAAAGTATACTAGGAACTAGGGATGTTAATTTTTCAATTATTCCCGATACCGCGATTTTTGAGATGTCGTTCTCACAATCCCGGGATCCCGGGATTTATAACTCATAATTTCATAACTTTTCAACAACTTAAATCGAAAAAATTACTTCTATATTGTTTGAGAAGCTCTCCTACCATAAATTAAAAAATAAGTAAATGTGTTTGAAACCTACTTTTTTATTTAAAGTGGCGTTTATATTTTTTCTCTCTGACGCATAGTGCGGCCAAAATTCAAAAGTGCGGATAAAATTCTAAGGCTTAAATAAATGATTCGAAATTTCGTACTAGGGGGGTTTTGAGGTCGCTAATTATGAATCCACTATCCGCTTTTTAATCAGAATTCTTAGAAAGATTTTGAGTATACAGTTTGAAGTAGCTAGGACTTACCGTTGATTTTTGCGATTTTTATTTGTTTTTTGACGGTGCCAGTTATTTTCTTCCATACCAAGTATGTTCGATGATATGAAGAAAATGAGCAACACCTTCAACAAAAAAAAAAATTTCCAAAATCAACCGTAAGTCCCAGCTTTTTTAAACTTGTACTTTATTATACTTAAATTAAATGGGCCACAAAACTGAATACTCAAAATCTTTATGTGAAATCTAATTAAAAAGCTCGAAAGTTTTACATGGAGGTCAAGCTAATGTGTATAAGCGTGTTAAAAAAAAAAAACAAAAAAAAATATTAGGAGCAGTAATGAGCTCCGAGTTTTGTTTTATTCCATAGCTAATACTTTTGTACGTAAACTCCAACTCCAAACTCCAGGTTTAAAGGCAGCATCCAACAGCGTGTTGTTACTGTTGCATTTAACAACTCAAATTTGGTTTAAAAATAAACGAAAAAAATACATTTACATTTTTATTTGTTAAAAATTCCTGTTACAGTATTTCTTTTCACAAATTTTGTAAGTTATTTTACTAACCTTCAGACGTAGCATCCATCCTTTGTAATTTCAAAGATAAGATTAATTTCCAAAATTATTTCAAAAATCCAATGCAATGTAGAATAAAAATATAGGTACCAAATGCAAGAGGAAATTTTTTTAGAATTAAAAAAAAATAAAATTTTTTCGATTCACAAAGACAAATAGGTAATTTATTAAGCTGATAAGGTTAGAAGGCCGAAATTCGAGGATGTTATCGAGTTAAAATAAGTCCTTGAGCTATATAATTTTTTCAAAAACAAATATTGCGAAATTTCAAGGATAAAATTTTAAAAGGACATTTTCAATACTTACCAGTCCTTCTGCACCAAAATTTTGAATCTGCTTAAATTCTACAGGATCTCCTCTTTAATTTGAGATCCAATCTTCTTCTCTAAGTACATTTCACTGAATTCTTTAAATTATTTTTGAATTATGGACGTCAGAGTGAAAAACTTAAAACGCAATGTTACTATATTTGACCCATGGTTTCGCGAATATATTGATATTTGTGTTTAAAATTTACTATCGCACGGTGTAATGTGTATGTATAATGAGCTAGACATTTATAAAAAAATATTAATTATTAAATAAGAAAAGAAATACAGCCAATACTGGTCAAGAAAAGGAGTTTCTATTATTACCATCAGTGCAAATTACAAATGCCAAATCCCGGGATTATTTAAAAGGCCGGAATCCCGGGATCCTGGAATTAACATTCCTAATAGGGACTCACAGTCTTCCTCTCGTCGAAGCAGGATACATGGAACATCTGTTCAGTTTCAAATTCTTTCCAATGATTTTCCAAAGGTCTTGCAAGTATTTTGAAATTGAACGACATTTAATTTAGTAATGGCCGTCACGTCACTCCTCTCCGACGAGAGCATATTTAACACTTGAATTCCTTTTTTCATCCGCATACGCATATTTTTGCGTAATTTATTAATTTCGAGGAAAACTTTCCTAAAACTTCATACGCACGGGATTGAAGACTCGCGTAGCCGGTCGGAAGTCTATATTTGTAGCAAGCGTTAATTTGTATGGAGAACCATTTAAACATATGAAAAAAAACACGTTATATGAAAATATTTATGTATAAAAAAAGTTTGTTAACAAATAATTTTTAGCAAAAAAAAAACCGACTTCAACTCTCATATAAAAACATATATATATATATATATATATATATATATATTACTACTTTTCCGATGCAAAAAGAATTATCGAAATCGGTTGACGTAGTCCAAAGTTATGCGGTAACATACATAAAAAAAAAAAAAAAATATTCCGACGAACTGATAACCTCCTCCTTTTTTGGAAGTCGGTTAAAAACAAAATTATGGTGAAGAAATTTAACATTTATTCATTGAGCAGCATTGTACGATCTTGTTTGTCAAATACAAAATTCGTCTGCGTAACACCTACCTAAGTCACATATGCAAATACGTCAGTAACTTTTTTTTAAAGGACTTGGATTTTTTAAGGATATGAAAAATTCCAAAAATTATCATGAAAACCCAAAAATCTACCAAACCTAGAAAATATCTACCAGTTAGTTGCTTAGTTATTTTAATAAAACCTATTATTTTGTTCTATTTTTTAAGTCATTTCAATAACAATTAAAATTGTTGTTAAGAAACTTTTTGTTTAACTAATGATATGGTATTTGAGATCATATTAATGGCACATTTTCGGCTTGGTCAATATTCATAACGTTTTCAAGTATTTACATAAAAGTTTTTTGGTGTTTTCTTTTTTTGTATAAGAATATTGTTTGCGCTTCAAACAAATAAATAAAAATAAACGGTTGAAGCTATATGCAACAGCCAGAAGACTCTGAATTTTTAGAACAATTTAAGGTATAGAGTTTTATAGCCCATGTAATTTTAGTATAACCAAAAATGTGCAGCTAAAAATTCCCGTTGATTTTTATTTTATTTTTTTTTTTGCCGCTGGTTTTTTGTGTTTTTGTTTCTTCATTTAACAATTTCCATTGATTAAAATGGCGTTGAATTTTCTTTTGCTAACAGTCATAGTGTGAAATTATTTAAAGAATCATTTAAAATATTTAAGCAACCGAAAGCTCCCCAAGATTCTAGTAAAATGAGTTTTGAATGGAGAACGATATGTTCGCCTTTTATCGATATACATTTATATGTAATGTATATGTATATGTATATTTGTATGAAAAATAAAGCGTGAACGAAACGTTTTTTCCAACAAAAATCCACCAAAATAAGAAAAGATTACCTTTTTACCAACCCAAACTTTTTCTGTCAATTTTGGTAACAATTTACCAAAGTGGCAACCCTAAATGAAATGCTATATGCATCAATTGAGAAAAAGTCTAATCGAAAGGGCTCGATTAATCGACTTAATCGATTTAAAAACGGTATCTCTATATTATACAGCATTCTGAAGAAGACCTAAAGGTGCGTTCACACAGGAAGCGGGCCCGAACCGAACGGAGCTGATCCGAACTTCCAAATGAATGTTGTTATATGGAAGTGTTCATACAGCAAGCTTTTCTAGAAGCATTTTGAAGCTGACAGAAATTATTTTTTTGATTTTCAATTTTCTTTATGATTTTTCAGCTTCTTTACTCTGAGACAAACAAAAAACCAATATAATTAAACGAAAATGTATTTTTCGAAAAAGCGATTGAAGCAATTAAAATAAATGTTTTGGCCGCTTTTCAATTTGGGTAGGTTCTTTGATATCTTTACGACCGATTAAAGGCAAAAAGCTGCGCTCCTTTTCGTTCAGTGTGAACACCGGCTGCTTCGCTTCGCTACTCCTTGCCGCGCTCGGCGCCACTCGTATTTCTATGTGAACGCACCCTAAGCTAAAAATAGCAAGTAGAAATTACTTTATTATAAAAGCCCTCTGAAGAACGATTATTTCGATCATTTTCGTAAATAAATATTTTATTTGTAAATGCCTGTGTCATGCTCCTTGCCATCCTAGAGCATTTAAACGCAAATCTCGTCACGATCGTTATGCAGCCATTTCAAGAAAAGTATCCATTATGGGCCACCAGCCCGAGAGAGCAGCGATTAAAAGTTTCTATGCTTAAGTATGCCAAAATGGAATATTTAAATTTAATATGCCACTTAATGCTGGTACTTAATGCTTGGCACTGCTGGCCGTGCGCACCGCGCAACAAATCCCTTCTCCTCCACACTTGGCATCCATTTGCGTGCGCTGTCGTTTCCGAGTATTTTCCGCTGCTGGTTAAGCGTCAAATGGAAATTGCAATGCCAAAAGCCTTTCCACGATAATGAATCGCTGGGGTTTTAAGAACCTCACAAATAAAATGAGAAAATACATAAAAGCTGGCAATGAAGAAACCAAGCAAAAGCAAAGCTTAACAACAGTACCTACTGGATGCTGATGCCGCGAAGTGCGATGAATAAGCGAAGTGAAGGAGGGGTGGAGGGGGAAAAGTGGGCCATATGAAGAAGCAGCAGCAACAGCAAATAAAAGAATACAAAACCGCCAACATCACCAGCAACATATAAAATTATCACAAAAACCACTTAAGATAAACGAAATAAATTGCAAAATAAATGGAAAGCAAGCAACTGAGNTGGAGGGGTGGAGGGGGAAAAGTGGGCCATATGAAGAAGCAGCAGCAGCAGCAGCAGCAAATAAAAGAATACAAAACCGCCAACATCACCAGCAACATATAAAATTATCACAAAAACCACTTAAGATAAACGAAATAAATTGCAAAATAAATGGAAAGCAAGCAACTGAGCGACGTTCTAGGTGAAGGAGGGTGAATGAAGCCGGCATCGCACGGCGCGCGCGGGTGATGGTGTAGGACACAAAACTACGCCAACTACAATGATACATACAACAGTAACCGCAATGAGAGCACTACCTACATTGCGGCATTGCACAATCCGTTGAAGATTCAGGAACCTAAGGAGTGTAGGAGGTGAAATTGATATGTGTGTGCGTGTAACCGACTTACATACATAACTACATATAAGGGCGTGGAGCGTCGAATTTTTGGCACCGAAATTTTCTGCAAAAATCCTGCGACTCAGTGTGCCAGGGGCAGATAAACTCTATACCCCTCGCACCAAAGGCGCTAAAACAAACATAAAACACAACAACAGCGAGGTGGTATCAGCTACTATTGCAATAACAACAAACACCAGCAGCTATCACATAAACGATGGCCAACAAAAGCAACAAAATGCGCAAACGATGAGATACAAACGAGCTAAGCCAATCAGCTCGCAGCGAAGGCGGAGTCATGGCAAACAGGTTTTTCTTGATTTTTTTCCCTCCACTGTTGGTGTTGTTGCTCAAACATTAATACAGCAAGTGGCAGCAATATACTTACATATACATATATATATTTTTTTTTATTGTTATACTGCTCAACTTTTTTTTGTATTAATTTTTTGCTTTGAATGAGTGGGCTCGCGACTCAGCTGACAGTTGTTGGCGGCTATGTTTCTACTTGTTTTTGGTTTTGTTGTTGCAGTTGATTTAGGTTTTTAAGGGACAGGGGGTGGGTTATCGCATTTAGCTCTCACTCTGTCACACCTAAAGCACAACGGTGTCGGCTCCATCTCTGGCCCCGGTTCTGGTTTCAGCTCCAGCTGTTATAGCCGAGGCGCTAAGCAAGCGCTCTCTCTCGCAGCCGAGAGCATTAAATTCACAATTTTTGGGGAGGGGGAGAATACAAATATATGTACGTTTGAATAGAAACTCCTGACGCGTTTGTGTGTGTTTTGTATGGGGGTTTTAGTGTCTGGAACAATTGGCTGTTCTGACCCCTCAAAGTAGTCGGAGGTGGTAGGGGGGTAAAACAAGCAAAAGCCAGGAGAATAAAAATAACAAACCCGACGATGCGCGCGATAATCTGCGCCAATGCAAAACAATAACAACAAATATGAGAAGAGGCATTCTGAGGTGTAAATGAACGAATGAGTGAGAAGCGCCCAATGTACATATGTGGGTACAAACAAGCATACATACATGTGTACATAAATATTTAGGTACATATAAATAATAAAATATGTATCTACATATGGATTTGTATGTACATATTTATTTATGTAAGTAGGTACAAGCGGTATATAAGCTATAATGAAACACGAACTGCGTCGAGTTCCTTATGTTATGTGCGAAGCTGGATTAAGTTAAATGGAGGAGCTACACTTACAGTGGGGAGCAGAAATCAGTACATGGTGATTTTTGTTAAATATTTGCTAGGTTTTTTAATAAAAATTTTTTCGTTATTTTTTCATTAAACTTTCAAACTTTATACATAGGTTAGAAATATTTAACAAATTTTCATTAAAATTAAAGTTTTTTGTTCAGATTTTTTAGACTTTTTTGAGTATGCACTTTGGTATCTACCCAATTTTTTAGTATAACGAAGAGCGAGTTTTAAGCGGCTGCAAAATCGCGTTGATTTTAGAGAATTTTTCTTCGTTTACAGATTTTTGAATTTTTTTCGATACAGATAAGCATGAATTTCTTACGGAAGAAAATGCGCAAGATCATTTGCAAAGAAAATTGAAAAATCAACGGCAGTTTTTATAAATTGCACTTTTAATATGAAAACACAGCTAAAGCCTTCAGCAAAAAAAAATATTAAATATCAGTCGGTAAAAACTTCCACTTTATTGTACAAAAATTTAATGGGCTACCAAACTGCGTACTGGAAATTCTAAAAAAGCAGATTAAAAAGTTAAAATTGTAATGAAAAGTTTGCAAGTTTGATTTTCATCGTTTTGGTAAAAGCATCGATCACATTTTTATGATAAAATAACTTTAAAAACTTTACAAATGTATAACAAAAATCACCATGTACTCATTTCTGCTCCCCACTGTATGTACCTACTACATATGCACTTATGTATGTATGCAAGGGCGTAGCCAGGTAGGGGCAGGGGGAGAGGCTCGAATCAATGACACGCAAGAATTATGCTCCTGTTATAACAAGTTTGTGTGAAACAATATGGTCGAAAAAATATAAGGCTATCAGGAAATTTTTACAAATTTTGCTGAAGTTGTGGAAGCTTTAGAAAATTTGTCAATTCATGGAAACTTCACCACAAGAAAGTCTGCATATCAATTGTGTGCTGCTATAACAAGGCCGATATTCATCATTGCTTTAACCCTTTTCTTTCCTATTTTGACGTAGGAAAAAATATTTTTAATTTTAGTTAAAATATTTTTAAAAGTTGACAGTGTTTGGGTATTTTTATGATTCGAAATCAAATAAATAAACTATATATATTTCTAATAATTATTCCTTTTTACCCACAACTGCAACTGAATAGCCCACATTCCCAAATGAGGAAAATAAAGGTTGGTATCCATATGGCTACTATGGGCAGGAACGGGGTAATGACAATTGATAAATATTCAATGAAGCTGGAATCTACAGCAATCATTTTGCAAATGAACACAATAGACCTCATCGCCATTGGACAACATATTGAAAATATTTTGGATGTGGTCAAGAATGATCGCAGGTGCGCAGAAGGAGTCACTTCGGAGTTAATTAAAAAATATCGAATGATTACAGCCGATATAGCAGTAGAAATTTCTCGACCACATTTGCAAGTAAACAAAAAAACTGAAGTAACCCCCATCGGTAAATGAAAATGAGTACTGGCAACGGTCTATAATATTTAATACCGTATCTGGATTCACTAATGGCCTCTTTACAACTACGCTTTTCCAATGAAAAAATACTCCAGCTTTTTCGCTGTCTAGAATCTAGATTGCACCCATTGTATTCGGTTAAATGTTCCAGTGAAAAGGTACAAAAAGGATGCGCAGCATTTTCAACAGATCTATGATCTAGGTATGGGAAGTGAACACATTCTTTGGTACAATTTATGGAAGAAAGAGAAAAAAAACTTGTCCGAAGAAGATATGAAGGATGTTGAAGTTGCAAATCTATTTAAAGAATAAAACGAATTTCTACCAGCGATAGATATCTAAGTGTATTTCCATTTTGAGTGCTTTTCCATGCACAACAGCTACCGTGGAGCGATGATGATTCAGGAGGAAATAATCAAAAAGTTTTCTGAAAATCGGTATTAACGTAAAAATGATTGAATAAAAAATATATCAAAAAAATAACAAGTAAAAAAAAAATATGATAAAAAAATATAATGCTAAGTATAAACTTGCCGATAAAAAGTAATCCACTTTATAAACTAATTCGATTTATTACCAAAGGAAAACGTCAGGAGCTCTGTTGAACTGCATCATTTTGAAGTTCAAGCAATATTTTCAATTTGCACAAAAGCGAAAAAGAAAAATGCAAATCGATTACGGAAATTTTGTTGTTAAACAATTTTTTCAAGTGATTTACTCCGGAATCGAGTTTCAGTAGTCCGAACACTGGCTGGAACTATGTATCCGTGTATTTGGATATCCGTTCGGATATTCGTGAATTATTTTGTTTTCTGTATATCCGTCTATTATCCAGGCATCCAGTCAACACAGTTTATAACGTTATCCGGACAATGAGATTCTTTAACTAGATATTCGAATTTCGAACAATCCGGATATTAAAAAGTCTGGATAGAACTTCCAGCCGTAATAAATATGAAGTCTTCTTCAACATTAAAACTGTAACAAAATAATTGATAAAACCGAAAATTGTATGCCAGCGTAAAAACCAAAAGCTCAGTTAGTCTAGTTTCAGTGATTAACAAAGTGGTCCAGGTTAACCCCCAGGGATCCACGGGAAACTCGACGGGGGTCTACGTTAGCATATAAAAATATACGGTCCACGAAAATATATCTGCACTTAAGGTATTGGCCAGCCCTCTATCAACGTACTTCCAAAGTAGTTCGGCAATCCAAGTCTCGACTATACGACGATTGTTGAAATCCGGACTAAAATTACGGCCGCTTTTCATATAACAATAAATTTCAGAAATGCTTGATCTTTGAAAGATCTTGATGGATCTTTTTATGCTGGAACCTATTACTAATTAATACCTTGTTACGTGCCCCGACGAAGTCGATAACTCAGTGCGTTAGCGGACGTTTCCTCGTGGAGGCTGAATTTTCCGACAGTGGCGCCAAAGATCCCTTCCTTGCCCACCTTGGCATTGAAATCTCCAAGACCGATTTTGATATCGTGTCGGGGGCAGCGCTCATATGGGGTGAACGCTAGAGTAGAGCTGCAAAACTATCGATAGTGACGCCATTCGATAGTTTCGATAGTTTGAAAAATACTATTGAAAATGTAAAAATACTTCCGCCGTTCGTTTCCGGCAACACAGAAAGGAGAGTTCTACTTAGTAAGGGTTATAATCAATAAGCGCGGCCGAAGGCCCCCTACGCACAAAGAAGTTCTGCGCAAAAATACTTCCGGTCCCCTTTTTCGGCAACACAGAAAGGAGAGTTCTACTTAGTAAGGGTTATAATCAATAAGCGCGGCCGAAGGCCCCCTACGCACAAAGAAGTTCTGCGCAAAAATACTTCCGGTCCCCTTTTTCGGCAACACAGAAAGGAGAGTTCTACTTAGTAAGGGTTATAATCAATAAGCGCGGCCGAAGGCCCCCTACGCACAAAGAAGTTCTGCGCAAAAATACTTCCGGTCCCCTTTTTCGGCAACACAGAAAGGAGAGTTCTACTTAGTAAGGGTTATAATCAATAAGCGCGGCCGAAGGCCCCCTACGCACAAAGAAGTTCTGCGCAAAAATACTTCCGGTCCCCTTTTTCGGCAACACAGAAAGGAGAGTTCTACTTAGTAAGGGTTATAATCAATAAGCGCGGCCGAAGGCCCCCTACGCACAAAGAAGTTCTGCGCAAAAATACTTCCGGTCCCCTTTTTCGGCAACACAGAAAGGAGAGTTCTACTTAGTAAGGGTTATAATCAATAAGCGCGGCCGAAGGCCCCCTACGCACAAAGAAGTTCTGCGCAAAAATACTTCCGGTCCCCTTTTTCGGCAACACAGAAAGGAGAGTTCTACTTAGTAAGGGTTATAATCAATAAGCGCGGCCGAAGGCCCCCTACGCACAAAGAAGTTCTGCGCAAAAATACTTCCGGTCCCCTTTTTCGGCAACACAGNTGAAAATGTAAAAATACTTCCGCCGTTCGTTTCCGGCAACACAGAAAGGAGAGTTCTACTTAGTAAGGGTTATAATCAATAAGCGCGGCCGAAGGCCCCCTACGCACAAAGAAGTTCTGCGCAAAAATACTTCCGGTCCCCTTTTTCGGCAACACAGAAAGGAGAATTCTAGTCAGTAAGGGATATAGTCCCTAAGCGCGGCCGAAGGCCGCCTGCGCAGAAAGAAGTTCTGCGTAAAAATACTTCCGCCCTTCGTTTCCGGCAACACAGAAAGGAGAATTCTACTCAGTAAGGGATATGATCCCTAAGCGCGGCCCAATCCCGCCTACGCAGGAAGAAGTTCGTTTTCATGTATGCACTATTTCGGTTTTGAGTCGAAACTGTGCATGTATGCATTACTTCGTTTTTGTCATATGCAGTATTTCGGTTTTCAGCCGAAACTTTGCATATATGCATTATTTCGGTTTTTTTCGTATGCATTATTTCGGTTTTTTTCGTATGCATTACTTCGGTTTTGAGTCGAAACTGTGCATGTATGCATTACTTCGTTTTTGTCATATGCAGTATTTCGGTTTTCAGCCGAAACTTTGCATATATGCATTATTTCGGTTTTTTTCGTATGCATTATTTCGGTTTTTNTTATTTCGGTTTTTGTCATATGCATTATTTCGTATGCACAGTCTCCATATGCACAATTTCAGGGTGCCGTATAATATAATTGCACATAGGTAATTATTACATCTTAAGCGTGAAATTCTAAATATTTTCCTTAGTTCAATTTACAGCGTCACTTATTTAAGTAAAGATCACAAAATTTCAATGCACCCGCACTATCGAAACTATCGACTATCGCCCAAAAACAATCGATGTTTTTGCAAAAATAAAACTATCGATACTATCGATAGTTTTGCAGCTCTACGCCAGAGTCTCTCTCCTACCACAAATCGAACGCCGAATTTGCGTGTAGGGACCCAAACCCAGCGCACACGATCCAATTCCTATAGAGAATTGCTCGGTGATTCCGAAAATCGACATAATTTTTTTTTCTATGGATAACTTTTCGATATATTTGCAATTTCGATAGCCCTGATAGTTTATGGGATATTAATCATTTTTTATGTGACAACCTTCTTCAACATATATATTAACTGAAACATTGTTAAACCTGTTTCGTTTAACACCCGTATTGTAACAAATATTTAAATTTTCTTTAGAGAATTCTTAATTCAATTTGAATTTATTTATTTTTAACAGGTACACGTTCAAAAATTTCGGTTTAATTTTTAAACCGAGCTGGGACTTCTGCCTTTTTTAATCTTTTTTAGTCTACTTTTTAAACCAGTCCATAGTTTTAAGCAATTTTTAATATATTCTGGTTTAAAGTTTAGTCCAAAAAGTTCGTGGTTTAAAAATCAAACCAAAGTGTTTTAATTCTAGTTTCTAGGTTTCATATATAGAAAATTTGGTTTAAAATCTAAACCGAAATAGAATATGTTTGCACAGCGAATTGTGGTGTTGATTCAAACTCAACATATGAAAGCACATTTACATGCGTGGCTGTAGCTGAGTGTGCAAATATGCTTGATACAATTGGTTGCTACCAACACTGCCCGCGTTCAATCCCCATCAGATGGAGCATGAAATTTAAGATTTTTTTTATTCGTAATTATGAAAATGTTTGCGTTTAGAATTTAAACCGATCTGTTTAAATTTTAAACCCAACATATGTGCTCTCTCTCTATTAAACTTGGAAGGTTTGTATTTGAAACTGAATTTANACTGTCCGCGTTCAATCCCCATCAGATGGAGCATGAAATTTAAGATTTTTTTTTATTCGTAATTATGAAAATGTTTGCGTTTAGAATTTAAACCGATCTGTTTAAATTTTAAACCCAACATATGTGCTCTCTCTCTATTAAACTTGGAAGGTTTGTATTTGAAACTGAATTTAGTTTGGTCATATATGTATGTAGTCCAAAAAGTTTAAAATTAAAACCGAAATTTTTAACGGTGTAGCAACTCTCCCACATGCAGTTTAAAATACATTTTTTTAAAGAATTGGTATCAACATTGGCGTAATTTATTTAACCTATGTCATATATTGAATTTAATTTTTAAATAGGTGGCAACCCTGCTATATATAATTAAGAAATAAAGCCTTTACAAACCCTATTCAATCAATACCCATATTGTATTAATTGATTTAACTTACAAATAATTTGAAATAAATTGTTTATCAGGTGGCAAATCTTTTTGAAAAAATAAAACGTTATTGCACATCTACAGGTCATGGTTTTTTGCTTTGATACCTGAATTTGTAAAATCGAACGAACGGTACAGATCTGATGACATGACAAAAAATTTATATGCATGGAAAATCCTTTATGCCATTGTATTGGAATCAAATAAACACTTAGAAGATNTACTCTCCCACATGCAGTTTAAAATACATTTTTTTAAAGAATTGGTATCAACATTGGCGTAATTTATTTAACCTATGTCATATATTATATTATAATTTAATATTTAAATAGGTGGCAACCCTGCTACATATAATTAAGAAATAAAGTCTTTTCAAACCCTATTCAATCAATACCCATATTGTATTAATTGATTTAACTTACAAATAATTTGAAATAAATTCTTTATCAGGTGGCAAATCTTTTTGAAAAAATAAAACGTTATTGCACATCTACAGGCCATGGTTTTTTTGCTTTGATACCTGAATTTGTAAAATCGAACGAACGGTACAGATCTGATGACATGACAAAAAAGTTATATGCACGGAAAATCCTTTATGCCATTGTATTGGAATCAAATAAACACTTAGAAGATATCAGCCAATACTTCTCATTTACTAAATGATAGACAATAGTTTATGACTAAAGAAAACAAAAAAAAAAACGTCATTCGAGCATTTTGTTACTAAATCAACATAAGCTAATTAAAAAAAAAAAAATGCCTTAGAACGATAAATTTTTGGTAATTCTATATACAATTTTTACTCAATAATAATTATGTTGCAAGAAAACCTTAAGTTTCTAGAGCACTTTAAATAACCGTTGTTTCTGCGATAGAAACCGAACATATCACTTATGATAAATGAACTTGTCGTTAAATTTGGAGTTTTTGAAGTGAAACTTCTTACACGAGTTCGGAGATGGTTGCGTTGAATATTTTACACCAAGTCATAAATTCTGTACAGTTCGTTCGATTTTCAAAAATTAGGTGTCAAAAAGGAGACGAAGATGAAGATATAGATGTAGATGAAGATGAAGATGAAGCTGAAGATGAAGATGAAGATGAAGATGAAGATGAAGATGAAGATGAAGATGAAGATGAAGATGAAGATGAAGATGAAGATGAAGATGAA
>NW_016160292.1:41428-48577 GCF_001687245.7 Rhagoletis zephyria
AGATGAAGATGAAGATGAAGATGCAGATGAAGATGAAGATGAAGATGAAGGAAAAACTTTCACTGGTAATGGTTAATGGTGGAAATGATCAAACAACCGAAGGAGGGGCTACCATTGATGCGGGTTTTTTCCAGAAATATTAATAATATTGAAATAAAACATTTCATATCTTACTTTAGTTACCACAATCTAATAGTTAACATTGTAGATGTGTATGTTTTCTTAGCCACAAATAATAATTAAATGTTGGTGTTGGTTATAAAACATAAAAAATTAAAGGTCGTTAAAAAATTTTAAATAAATATGTTTTTTGTATATTAGAAAATATGTACATATGTACATGTGTATGTATATCGCACATTTCTTTCTTTCTGGCTTTTCCTCAATTAAGTTTCACTTCTTCCGTGCGTAGGGACTACACGCACTGAGTTTTTTCTTTGAAACTGTGCATTCTGCTTTAAAATCGCTTCATTACTTTTAATGCATTAAGCGTTTTTATGAAACTCAAAAAATTACAACTACAGCAATTGAGCAAAGCATCCACACCGAAACGGAAAACGTATTTTACGTCAAAACGCACTTTTTTATTCATATTTGGCCGCTAGTTTTGCGAGTATATTGATTTTTTTATGTGTAAAATCTTCTATTGTACGATGTAATATAAGGCAAAAAATATTTAATTTTGTTAATAAATTTTTTTGGCTGCAAGCAAAAAAATTGTGTGTACTGTCCACGAATGCACAAATACACGTACATACATACATATGTACATGAACATAGATGTGTACATACAAATCCGTAAGCAAGTGCATATGCTCGAACATATATGTATATGTACATATATGTATACATAAAAACATTATTTAATGTCCAGCCATATACATACCATTACAAAGTCCTATATGCCGTACATCTTTTGTATTTGGTTGGTTAAATCCTTCGTGCGGCACCTAATCGCATGTAATGCGCGCGCATTATCTGCTCTCTTAGCTACAACAACACAAACACGAACACTAACCCACTCGACAACAACAGTGCTTAATCGAAAAAAGGACCTACAAAAGTCTTTGCACACTTGCCGCTAAACCTGAAAACACACACAATACACTCCTACACAAGTGCATACTATGTGTATATCTATGTATGTGTGTGTGTACGCAGCTATACACACAAGCAAACAGCAAGGAAAAATGAGACAACAAAAAACTTGTAGCAGGAGTGGGTGTTGCTTTAGCTTTGGCTTGTAGTCTCGTTGATGTCGTCCTACAGCTGTGCTTGAATTTTCGCAAGAACTAATGGCAACAACAAGTAACGGGCAACATCACCAACGCCACCATTGCCATTGCCACTTTTGCAAAAGCGAAGCACACGAACACCAAAACATGCTGCCAAATAACGTACATAAATATCTAAGTATATCCGTTGCCTCTTTCGCACTTGCATAATCATATCCGCTGGTTAGGCTAGGGTGGTTGAAACCGGAATCCAGAAATCCACCCATTCATCCAACTGTCTATCCATCCATACAATTGCATGGCAGCGCAATAGCGGACTCTTTCATCGGGCGCGTAAGTAAATCCAATCGAATAAGCAGCTGCGAGAGTCGCGTATGCAAAGCAAACGAACAGGTGCATGCAGCACGCCGGCATGTTGAGAGCACCACTATATCAGATTATGCTAGCATACATACGTACATAGACACATCTATATAAAAATTGCAAATTAAAAAAATAATACTTAATAGATTTTTATTATTTAATTACATACTTCTAACAATTTATTGTTTATATAAAACGCTGTGTTTGTATGCAACATTTGTTTAGCATATTATTTTAGTAGAAGACTGAAATATTCTCCTCGTTTCAAATTTGTATTTGTTACTAATACGCTCAGTACTCCCTCTTATCAATGAGGGGAGCACACATGCACATATCTGAGAGCATATAACCACTTTTGGCTCTCTGTTAGTATTATCGCGGTATGCGTGTGTTTTGTTTTTAAATTTCTCCCACCAATACATACATACATACGCATGTATACAAATATGAGAGCAGCTGTCGGAAAAAGCCGGTCTCTGAAGAAATATGCACGCTCTTTACGTTATACAAAAAAGGATTAACAATTGAGTGTATAGATATATATGTATGTATGCATGTATGCTTGTACATAAATTCATACATCGTACGTTTAATAATATAGAGATGTAATTAAAAATTCAGTTTTTTTTGAGATTTCGCCATACAATTAATAAACTTGATAAGGAGAATATGTTCAGCCTAGAAGATGACAAACTTCCCAAAAATGGCGATGATATGTGTCTTTCCATCTGTCTTTTGTTATACCAAATGTGAGAATTTATTAAACTTTGAAAGTTGAAATTTTGAAATAATTCTGTATACTATTAAACGTGCGACATACTTTTATATAATTAAAAAAAAAGTTCAGTTTCTTTTACTTACATATGGGCATTTCCAATCTTACGTTACGTGGCATTTGTAGGCTAAAATGTAAACAAAAAAAACAAATTAAAAAGTCGAAATTTTAAAAAGCTTTTTCTATATTTGCATAGCAGTTAAATGGGCTTTTATTAAAAAAAAAAATTACAACTGTTGGTAGAAGGGATTTAAATATATTAGTAAACATATATGTATATGTAAAGATATTATTATAAACATATACATATGCATGAACATTAGAGTGGCCCAAGATTTGTGTGCGTGAAAAAATGTCATTGTAGGAAACGGGGCACTCCCTTAGTATTTTCAATAGTAACTCTCAATTTTCTACTGTAACCAATACAGGACGCTGAATGTCCTTGAAGCGTGCTACTGAATCTCTTTCAAACTGACAAACATATTGCTGATTTCTGTAAAAAGCTAGTGGTACCATGACAACTGAAGCTAATTCAAATTTGAAATGGTCTTAGGCTCGACCACACTAATGTACATATACATATATGGATATAGTGTCGGCATTTAGAAAATTGTGTAAGATTATATCTTATATACGTATGAGCAAATCTCACAAGTTATTTTTTTTAGTGTCACTCCCCTCTCTCGCCAGAAAAAAAAACGCAAGAGAATTCTTCTTGCTTTTATTGCAATAAGTGTAGTTCCAGAAACAAGCACAATAAAAGAATCAAGTAGTTGAATGATTTTCGCCTTAAAATATTTTTTAACCGAAAAAGTGCCGAAATTAGGTACAAATTTTTTTATTGTCACTAGAAAAAATCATAATTGTTTTTATTTAATAACTTTGGGAAGTTTTCAAATAGAATGATTATATTGGAGGCAATGAAAGTGGAAAGTGGTGAAGTTTCAAGGGTTTACCACGAAATAAAAAAAATTGCAGCCTGCAGAATATCTGTTGTTTTGTAACTTTTGCAATTCTACTTCAAGATGTTAAAATTAAACGGTGAAAATGTTCTTCTTGCCAAAACGAACCAATTAAACTAGTGTGTCGCCAAATGAAAGAAAAAAAAAAAAATACATTTTGTAAAAGATGACTGTGATTTGAGAAACTACAATTCCATTTTTACAATTTTTATTGGTCGATATTCATTATAAAATTGGTTTAAAAATGAAGAATGTAATATACATACATACATATATGTGCATAAGGAATACTGTGAAAAAATCTTGCACGCCAATATTTAATTACTTTTAAATAAAATGACTATTTAAGTTAAGGCGTGCCAGTAAATCTGTTAGATGAAGGAGTGTGGTGCTACGGGGCGTATACGTTACATACGCAACTACTGGTATATGAGCACGAGTGGTTATTTTTTCCTATTTAGTATATCTCTTCCAATTTTTCATTTAACTATAATTTCGCAACCATTTTATAAACACCAATTGTTAGTTTTCAACGAATTTTACTTACTATGCTTTATAATAAATACCATTAAGCACCGTGTTGCTGTAAAAACAAAAACCACGAAATACACCCGAAAAAAAAACTTATTTAGGGACGGTTTCTCAACATATGGTTAACACTAAGTGCAGTTTAAACATCAATATCGACGCCATAACGTATAATAGGGAGTCAATAACTTCGATAACCATGTTTAACCTGTAGTTAGTGTTAACCAAACATTGAGAAAGCTGTCCTAAGTGTATGTTATAGGTAGGGGCGAATACATGATGCAAATTTGTTTCTTTTAGATCCTGAACCTTTATTTTCATTAAAAATTTGGTATTTTCATTATGATTTATTTTTATCAAGTCAAATATAGAAAAAACTAAACTCTATATTTTAGCAGACATTTTAAATATAATAGAATTTATTGCCAAGCGAAAATTTACAGAGTGAAAGGCTAAATAGCCAAATTCTCAAATTTTGAAAAAAAACATCGATGGAAAACGTAGTTGGCTGGAACCAACATCCTCGGGCTCATCGGTAAAAATAATTCGTAACTGATTTCCATTTTTTTGCTTTTAATTATTTTAATATGATTAATAAAGCAGAATATTATTAACATATCAAAATTTGATCGAATTTCCGACTTTTTCAATAAGCTACAGTCAACTGAAAAGAGTTGTGAATGACAATAGCAATAAATAGTTGAGTTGTCTACAAGTTGAGTGGTCAACCATAATAGGGTCCTTAATAAATGAAACAGAAGTAGGCAAACAATGTTAAATGTCTCTTTCCTATTTTTATATTTTCGGCACTGTATACATGTACATTTGTAGTACGTACTATAAGCAAAGCAGCCAGGTCTAAAAGGCAAGAAAAATATGTAGTGCAAGAAGGCGTAACACTAGGCGACAAAAGAAAGTGTACACCTTATTATTTATGAAAATTAATTATTTATGAAAATCTCTTCTTCTTTATTGGCGCTATAACCGGCTAAGCGATTTTGGCCCAGTCCAAAACAGGACGCCAGCCATTTCTCTTCTGTGCCAACTGACGACAATTGGAAGTGTCAAGTGAAGTAAGTCCTTCTCCACCTGGTATTTCAAACGCATAGGCGACCTTCCTCTTCCTCTATTACTTCTCGTTAAATACTTTCAGATCAGGGGCGTTTCTGTCCATTCGAACGACATGGCCAAGCCAGCGGAGGCGCTTTATTTGAATCCGCTGCACTATGTCTATATCGTTGTAAAGCTCATACAGCTCATCGTTAAATCGTCGGCGGAATTCGCCATCGCCAAAGCGTAAAGATCGGCTCGGAGAGGTCTTTTCCAATTCTTACGGAGCTGGTGGTATTGCTCAATGTCAATTTACACAGCTGTATAAGTTTTGGGGAAGACCTCTATCACACAATACGCTCGATAAGACATTGCAATATATGCTTAGAAGGCTGATTCCGCTTATATGCTTAGAAGGCTGATGGCGGGGTTGACTTTCTTGTGGATTGAGCAGAGCACACTTAACCATCTAACCGGTAAAAGTGCCTCAAGGCAAGGATCACAAAAATCACCTTTTGCATATGAAGATGTAATTTTTCATTACACAAGTGAGATCAACGCTCTTGATCATATTTTTGATGACATTTCCTTCTCAAATTAGACTGTAATCCGACGGGCCGTTTGCCCTCTGTAATCCGTTTTTTGCGAATAGGTGGAGGAGAAGGTCGTGTTTTCGTATTAAAAAATTTCTGATTTTCAGCATCGGAAATTTCTATTTTGGAGACGTTCTTTTAACTCAAGAATTTTATTCCCGTAAAGTGTTAGCCACAAGCTTCACGATTTTGTATCGACGGTGTTGAAAATAGTTGGATTTTATGTTCTATAGCAAAAAACCTAAGTGTGCCTCAAGGCACTCTTGTCGTTCGGCGTGATTTATTTTACGCGTCGCATTTTTCTATTGCGTTTTCGTTATGGTGCTTTTTACCGGCAAGGCAAATACTTTTTATAAATTTTTCACCTGTTTTACATAAAGTGTCTAAATAACAATATGTGAAAATCGTCCCATGATGTCGCGTGAGAAATTGTCGAAGTTATCAGGCGAAGAAATTCTTGAATTTATGGATTCTGTGGAGGCTAGTAGTGTAGCAGAAGCTACCGGTCCAGCAGTTGTACCAACCAATGGTGATTTGATTGGAAGTAAGAGTTTCTCTCACATATTTGGAAAATTGATTTTACATTGTGATCGTATGGATTTTTTATTGCGGGCATTGAATTAATTAACAGAGATTCTGCTGAACTCAGCAAAGTTATCTGGCGCAAAACAAACCTAAACCTTCATATAAATGAGGTGGCATTTCGTGGCTTACCTGAGCACATAAAAGCGCTCTCGAGACCGTCGCAATTATTTCTGCATATATTTTTCCCTAAAGAAGTAATTGAAATGATTGTTCAAGAGACGAACCGGTATGCTCATCGGCGTAGCCAGAATGAAATTTAGGAGGGTGCTCGACCCTATTAAGCTGGCATTTCAGGGTACTATTGTATATATATATAAGGAAAATTTGAAAGTTAGGTGGGGCTCGAGCACCCCCAGCCGCTACCTGGCTACGCCCATGGGTATGCTCTAACTAAATCAGGATATAAACTTAAGATTCAATGTGAATGTCGATGATATCTGCCAGTACATCGGCATTCATTTATACATGTCGGTTTATCGCTCCCCGAATTTAGAGATCTAGTTGATCAAGAATGTATTCGAACCCATTCACAAAACGATGCCACTGAAACGGTTTGAAGTCATAAAAAGATTCCCGTCGTTCCGAGATGGGGATGGACGCAATGACCGCCGTTTTTATCATTTCATTGATACCTGAATTCCGAGAACAGATCGCTGCTGGTCTTGTGAGCTACAATCAGACGCGTTCGGTTAGTGGCCCATCTTCAACAAGTCAACCTTCTACTCCACAAGATGAATCCCAACCTGCTGCTCTGAGTGTTGGCAGAAAATCTGTATATCGTGTTGATGACGTTCGTTTCAATGGTAACTATCAACTTCCTAAATTTTGTAAAAAGTCGCAAACTCAATGTATTTGCGAAGTTTGAAATTTATATTCATTTGATCTGCCTCAAAAAAATGCTTTTTGGAATAGCACACAAAAAGTAACACATTTTTCTAGATTCCATTGCTCTGCTAAACTTTTTGGAATAAAACCTATTTTTGCTTTAACCGATGAGTCCCTGTTTCTTTTTCTCACCTGGAAGTCAAACGAAGCGAAAAAATGTTATATAGATGACG
>NW_016160292.1:58659-66941 GCF_001687245.7 Rhagoletis zephyria
ATTGTTTATAATGACTTTTGCTAAAATTTCAAAATCAAAAGTTATCAAAACAAATTCTATGGGACTGAGAAGTATTATTTTCTACTTTTTAGTCCATTTATAAAAGCGTTGTATATTAAAAAGTTTTTTTTATATTATTTTTTTTTATGCAAGTTACCGCGGACCACGTTAACCGATTTCTATAATTTTTTTTTAAGAAAAGGTGTTACCTCACAGGTGGTGCTAATTTGGCTTAAATCAGATCATTCGATCATGAAGAAATTAACGAAAATCTTTAATTTTTTGTTAGGAGATTTGAAGTCGGCTTTGTTTTTGCTATTAATTTTCTATTCGCAAAAAACAGATAATTTGCAAACCTAAGTCACTGTTTATACACGGTGGAAAATTGTTATTCAATGTTGTCTGATTATAAAAAGGCACAAAAAAATGAATTCATAGCCACTTCATATTTGCATATTATTATATTAAAATTCAAAGGAATGCAATGAAACTGCATACCAGATTTTTTATTATTATTATTTTTTAATTAAAAATTTTTGTAAAAAGAAAGCTCACAAAACGTTGTTAATATTTAAGAGAAGAATAGGTTTTTTTACAAAGGGGAAGCATCGAAGGCCTATACCAGTCATTGTGGGACTTTAACCCGAACTAAACCTCCTACTGTCCAAGTACCGATCCCCAGGGGGGTTAAGTATTACGTCGGCAGGCGGTTTGAGCATTAGGCTCGCCCGTTCGTTCCAGTGGGTTTTACTCAGTCCTGGGCTACACCTAGTAGGTTTTGTATGGTCCTATTTAAAACGAAATACCTTTTTTAAACTAGTTATTCAATTATCTCTTAGATACCGATACAATTTATAATTCAGCTCTTATAAATAGTAGTAAGAAAAAGTACCGTGGAATTACGGTACGCCTTATAGCTGATTTTTTTTTTTTTTGTCGCTGGTATTGCATTGAGTAGGCTTGCAGCAGAGACGAACTGCAAACCCTTATTCGTATGTATACTGACTTTGCGGTTGAATCGGTCTAGGTTCCAGTCGGCGCCTACGCCTTGACTGCACACCTTCCCGAGACAGCACTGGCTAGGCGGCTGGAACGGCCTAGGGTCAAGTCCGCCTCTACGCTTTGGTTGGGGAAGATTAAAAAGAAAGAAATAGGTCCACACAGATATGTATATGCAGGCAAGTTTATGTTTATTCTCCGTTCGAAATTTATAGAACGGCAACGCTGTGATTCACTAAAAACAATTCGGTTTATTGTTTTTTTAGATACTGTCAAAAAGTACCGTAGTTAGTATTCTTATATAGTAATATGGTGATGGCATCCTTAAATCTGTTTTTTGTTTTTAAGGATATTTGCCTCACTGTACGTCGATTTATTTCTCTAATAAAAGCTGCAACCCACTCTAATAAATTGGTGTTATTCCGTATAGTGGCTCAAAACACTTACCGATGCAAGAGCTGACTAGTGTGACTGAAGTGTGGTGCGTTTTGGTGAAAATCATTCAATTATCCCCCATTCGATTCAACAATAACCAGTGAAGCCTTACGAAGGAGTAAAAATTATTTCAATTAAAAAAAAAAAATTCAAGTACACTTTTAAACTGAACATTTAACAATACCTGGCGAAATAAATGAGAATTCCATTTTTGATATTTTCGATTTTATTGATTAAATTCTTAAAAATGTTCATTCATGATTCAGGTAATTTCGAACAAAGAGTGCATTTGTTAATATAGTAGACTTGGATGAAGAATAAAAATTCAATCGTTATTTGAAGTACCTTGATGAAAAATTAAAATTTATTCACCATTCCAAATGACTTGAATGAAGAACAAAACTTGATTCATCTCCCGAAATTGCTTGCGTGATGAATGAAAATTTAGTCTTCATACGCAATGACTTGAATGATGAATAAAAATGTATTCGTTACTTGAAGTTTCTCGATGATGAATGAAAACTTATTTTTTATTCGAAATGACTTGTATAAAAAAAAAAAAACAATTTATCGTCATTTAAACATAGAAAAATTATGAATAAAATTTTATTTTTGATTTGAATAATAGTTTCTTCAAAAAGGCCCATCCCTGCACCACCTACCTATGTACACTAGGTCGGGTCAATTTTTATTGACTATGCGCGTATAGCATAGGAGGATTCTAAGATTTTGTCGAAGAAACCATGGATCTAAAATCAATTTGGAGTTTGCCAAATTGCGAAAATAGGCTTCGCAGAAAATGTGAAATTTTTCATTTTTCCGCACACTGGTCGAACTTAAAAAAAAAATATAAGTGCATAAATGGATTCCACACACCAAAAACCTCTTACGGCATGTTTTTATACAAAATTTAAGCACTTCTTTACAAAATTTCAACAAAATGGTATTAAACCTATTTTCGAAAATTGGCAAACTCTAAATTGATTTTAACCCTTGGTTCTTCGGAAAATTTCTCACAGAAGTACTACTGTGATTGATTATGCAATACAAAAACTGTAAAATAAAAAAAATTGCAATTATTATTTAACTGAATTTGTCATCTGTCACAACACAAACGCAGTCAAAAATTAGCATCAAGTAGACCAAATTTAACCTATCATCTCTTGTTCATAGCGAACAAAAAACAGCAAAGATAAATGCAAAAAAAAAGAGCTAAATACTAAAAATACTTGTCACACCAAATCTAAGCTCAACACAAACGTACTTGTGCACGCAAACACGTGCAGGTGCACAAATAAAAACCAAAAATAAAATCTTAAATGCATTTGTACTTATGCACATAGATACATACCTGCCTAATTATGTATGTACGTTTGTATGTTATAGCTCACGCAATGAATAAAAGAAAAAGTAAAAACACTCTGCACTTTTGTTGTATTGTATGAATAGACTGTGTTTTCTTTATTTTTGTTTTTCAATTGTTTTAGCTCCGACTCTGCATTGAGCAAACAAAGGTGAAAAGGAAAGTTACAGTACATAACTTTTTGTATTTGTATGGTTGTGAATGTGCCTAAGTGGGCTGATATCTTTCTGTGCCGTTGCGCTGCTGCTTTTAGCGCAGATTATGATAATCCTTATCAGACACTCTACTGTCCAAAATAAATATTGACGATGGCAGTCGACAACTAAAGCAGAGGGGCTAGATACGAGACGGCAGCAGCAACGTTAAGGCAAGGCATTTATGTATATTGCTAACGGTTAATTAGCGTGGTAACGTACATACAAACATATGTTCATAAATATGTATGTTTATATGTAGGTACATATATTACATATATTATTTATGTACTTACATACATACATACGTACTTACGAGCGTTTGGTTATACTTTGGGAAGAGGCGAAAGAAATCTGTGCTAATTATTTGGGTACTTGAAAAAATTTATGTGTACGAAAATATAAAAAAAATTTCAATTATGAACGCAACAACCACTTTAATATTGAATTTTATTAGCTTTGTTCCACACGCTTTCCGGGCTGTTGCGGTAATTAGAGAGTACAAATAAGTTACTCTCTCACAACCCAAAAGTGCCCGAGCGTGAGGAACGCAAAAAAGTGCAATCAGCTAAAAAACAATGTGATTGTCCACGCTTGCTTGGCAATGATTTTATGTGTATTTATTATGCGACGAATAAAATTTGCAAATACATACTTATTTTTTTTAAACTTTAGTGTTATTTTCTATTTTTATGTTTTATAAAATTTGCTTTCGGATGTAAACAAATAACAACTGTTATGGCAATTTGAATTTGCACATTTGTGCTCGAAAAAAGTCCGGGCTGTTTCGGGCACAAAGAGGAAGCCATCTACGATCCAAAAGTGGAACGTATTCGCGCTCTACTTATTATCCATTTTTTATCGTGAAGAATGCTTTCTGAGCTGTTTAGGGCACACGCGGCATTCCGCGGACTCATGTGGAACAAACCTATTGTTTGTCGTAAATTCATGAAGATTTAAAATGAAAAAACTGCGTTCGTAGTACTTACAGTGGCACATAAAAGTGTTGCACACTTCTCTTTATCAGATATTGAGAGTTACAATATACATAAATGAAGATACTAGAATCATTACACTGTCCAGCACTCCGCTGGGTATTGGAGCAAACTTATTATTTTTTTTTTAAGAGATTGAGTCATAGGTAAAAAAGTAATTTCTCCGTCTTTCGAAGCTAGCTTCCGAAATCGAGACATGGGCCTTCGAAGTTCGAAATAGGTTCTTTGGTAAACAAATTTTTTTTTTTATTATATGTAAATAACTAAAAATACAGCCGTAGACCGCCTTTTACTCTTATTTAAATGGTTTATAACGTTTTTTTTGCAAACATAAATTACAGGTGCTATAAGGGGGGAAAATGTAGGGTCTTCGAAAAATTAAAAACTTTACATTTCAAACAATTTTGAACTGATTTTTTAAAAGTCTACTCACTACTCAAGTAGACTCACTTATTCTCTTCTGATATACATATTTGTATACTTTGTAAGTAAAAATTTGAAAATAAACATTTAAGAGGAAAAAATACATTTTTTTATAAAAAAAAAATACATCAAACAAAAAAAGAAATACTAATCGATTTTTAAAAAGTTGATATGGCTGTAAACGCAATTAAATCTTTCTTCTGATATGCATATTTGTATACTTCGTATATAAAAATTTGAGAAAAAACACTTAAAATGAATCTGAACATGAATTTTTAAAATTCAAAATGGCGGATCCAATATGGCGAAATAATTTTTAGGAATTTATTGCAATCGCTCGAAACTTGTTACTCGTTGTTTTTTTGGTGTAATATAAGAGTTTTTCTGGTAACTGAAAACAAAGTTGGCAAAAATTGGCTACAATTATCTGTGTGTGTATGTAGTTTATATATTAAGTAATACCAATATGTCAATAGTTTTTTGGTAAAATTTGGCAGAAATTTTGTCTGCAATTTTGAAATCTAATATAGGTAATTAAATTTTACCTATACTTATAAAAATGTATCTTTCTTGAAATAAATGAAGAATTAATAATTTTTAAGATGACACCATTGAATGCCACAATCTCACTACTATTAAGGAAAAATATTTAAAACAGGTGCAAAATACAATACGATCATATAAGTCCTAGAGTGGAGGAGCCTTTTTATTAAATATTTCTAAGGAATTATATTCGGTCCAATTGTCGATTTAAAGGCTTTCATTTTTAGTATTTCGTCCTCTAGGTTCCCCATTCAGACCACTGTGCGACGTTTGTTCAGCAAGCCGCTCAAGGCGGTGACGCAACCCCCTGACCTAAATAAGAGGCTTCTCCTGCTTCTGTTTAACAACGAAAATGCCATAATAGCCTCTCAAATACACATGAGAGAGAGAGCAAGGCTCTTCGCGAAAACGCAACTAAATATAGAGAAATCATACCAGCCATCTTCAAGTGTATGCGATGCATAAAGCTAATCAAGACATTGAAAAATCGTCCCATAATTGTTGTTTTCCAATCAGTACCGGATTTACATACTTCTTAGTGTACCTTAATTTTTGTGACACACTGTAGCAAAATTTTTTGGCAAACAAACAGCCAAATGTTACTCAACCATTTGACTCACATCTGCGGCATTTTGCGGATCCAAACAGGCACACATGCGCACAAACTGCAAATATGTATGTAGACATAAAAAAATACGGCTGTTTACATAGCTATTTATGCACGTTTATTTAGCGCTTTAGTATGCTAACTCTGCCATGCGTCCCCCATCTCACAATCACGTTTTTGGTTATTTCGTTGTCAGCCTACGCTTTTTGTTGGGCTTTTAGCCGCACTCAACACCGCCTCGCAGATAAGATAATCCTGTTGACCCACTAAGCAAATGCGCATAAAGCGTAAGCGTTGTGACGTTGAGCGTTAAAGGGTTACTTCCGAACAACACTGCCCCCGCCAAACAACCGACAACAAACAAGCGAGCGGTATGACAAACAATGTAAATAAGTAAGCTTAACGTTATCGAAGGTGGTGTGTAAGTTTATATGCAACAATGTATATGTATGTATGTATATATATATCTGCCGCTTCAATCGACCGCGCAGTTAATCCAAAAAAAAAATATCTGATAAAATATAAAAGCGAATTGAATTTTAATCGTAAGTCATGCGATTGCGCGTGCAAATGCCAATAAAAGCTATAATTTTTATTATATTTTTTTATATACATATGTATGTATGTATGTGTGTAAGTTTGTGTAGCTATGTATATGCATGTATGATTTCTGTTGCCTGTTGAACATATAGTGAGACATCTGTTGATTGTTTTTGTTTTACCGCAATATAATTGATTAAGTAGATATGTACCAAGTGTGTAATTATTTTATCTATGAGTACATATTTTTTTTTGATAAATTCTGATTTAATATTACCTTAGTTTATTTTTGGTTGGCTTATCGCGCGTATACAGGGTCACTACTTAAGCACACACAAAAACGTTAAGATGACAAAAAAACCGAGCAGGAAAAAATACTAAATCAAGTAGTAAAAGAATACACTCGGTAGAGAAGTAGTGCAAAGGTTTCAGATTTCTTTGACAAAGTTTGACTCCTATTTCCTGAAGGGTATTTTGATAGTTTGCAACTGATGAGGCTATAATCTAAAAATATCGCTATAGAAACAGCGCTACTTACAGAGGTAACAGCTTCTAATCTGTTCCACAATATAAGTTAATTTGGAAATATTTTTTTCGGAACCAAAGCACAAAACAACGCATGCAGAAGACAGAAGTGTTTTATAGCTTTCAGTGTATTGTTTTCATGTACATTTTAAACTGGTTAAGTTTAGGTTAGGTTAGGAGGGCCTGTGTGGAATATTCCATTCCACTCGGAGATAGAATTGTCCATTGTGAGTGCCCTCTTTTAGTGAGTGTCAGGAGCAGACACGTACCTATAATCGAAAGTGTAGCTTTAAGTCATTAATCTACTGAACCAATAACTATCCCTAATGAACAGTTCCACCTCTGCTACCTCGCTCAGACTGTTGAAGAACCGTGAACCCAAGTGCTTGAGTCGCTTCGTCTGTAGACCTGGACATCAACACAGATAGCGGTCAATTGACTCTTCCTCATCCTCATTATGACAGCCGCTGCAGGAAGTACTTGTTGTTATTCGACANTATGCTTCATCTATTGCCATCTCTAAGCCGTATACGGCCATCTTAATAGCCGACTCATTCCCTTCAATATTGCTATGTCCGGGAACCCAATTCTTAGAGTGACGTTTCTACGGCTCAGTGATGCCAGCTAGGTGCGATATTTCCATACAATTCCCGATTTCACTATTTCAGATCCTATTACCATCAGTGCTGCCTGACTGTCGACAAAAATAGTGGCTTTGACTTCTGGAACTCTACTACTAAGTAAAAAAAAAGGCAGCCGCCCTCTCTATAGCGTAGATCTTCGCTAGGAAGGCACTGCAGTCGTTCGGTAGAGGAAAGGACCGGTTTATCTATAGGTCCTTCAATTAGTCATCCATGTTCCACCTTTCAACCGTAAGTGTAGATGGATATACATCCCCCTCTGCCAATGGGAAGTCCTGCATCCTTTTCTTCTCTGGTCGGGAACCTAATGGGTATCTTTGTATTGAAGTCCCATACAGGCGTAATGTAATCCGTGCGGGCTTCTATGTCAGCTTTAATTCCATTTAGTCGGTCCATTTTACTTCGTTCAGTAGGCGACAAAACTTATTCTCTTAGTTTTAAAAATCTCCAAAATCTGGTTTAAATCGACTTTATTTACCAAATCATACCTAATCTTTGAAGAGGTAATGCAAACACAACAACTATAATTTTTAATTCTTTATGAGGCCTTTTAGTAAAAGTAAGGAGTAAAGTAATTGTAGCCGTAGCAGAGTATCAAGAGCAACGCCAGGCGTTGTAGGCAAGGCTCCCGTACAAATACCACTGATAATTAAAATACTTAAGATCTCTGTAACTGAATCCCTGCTCAGGCCCCCTGCCTAAACCCTATAGACTTGGGTGATGGCTGAGACTTTGAGAATAAATGAACCTGCCGCAAGTTCTGGTGGATTTTTATTCCGGTGACTGCCACTTGGAGTATTTATAACGTTTAAGTTTATTCATCAAGATGCAGTTTACTGTTCTTTCTAGGAGAATTCTTTCGTTATCCTTGTTATTCCCGATGCGAATTTAATGCCATTCTGAACAGTCCCACCAAACGATGTTAGTCGCCTTTTATGACAAGTATGCCTTGTTGCGAATATATTCCGCCATAATGCTGGGTCAAGCTTTCAGGAAAAAGGAAATTCAAGCATTTAA
>NW_016160293.1:0-1486 GCF_001687245.7 Rhagoletis zephyria
GGCTTCGCCACGCGCTGAATGTGTAGATATTAAATAAGATGCGATTGACCACTAAACAGGTTGCAACCCTACTAAAAAAATAATATATAATTGTGCATCTGGAGGCCAAACCTTTTATTTGACACCTCATTTCTTGTAATGTAACGAACAGCCCACATTTTTTAATTTTTCGCACATGTTACAACCCTCTTCGAAAAATAAAACCTTACTGCAAATCAAAAGGTCAAGCCTTTTCCTTTGACACTTCATTTTTCTAAATTGAATGAACTGTGCAAATCTAATGGCATTAACAAAAAATGCCTTCGCGTATTATACATACATAATTTTTGAATAGGGGGCAACCCTACTCAATCATCTCATTTTTGAAAATCGGGCGAACGGTACAGATATTTTAACCTGAACAAAAAATGCCTTCGCGTATTATATATATAGACTAGGTTTCGCCACGCGCTGAATGTATAAATATTAAATAAGATGCGATTGACAACTAAACAGGTTGCAACCCTACTATAAAAATAATATATAATTGCGCATCTGGAGGCCAAACCTTTTATTTGTCACCTCATTTCTTGTAATCCAACGAACAGTGCGGATCTAATAATTTTTTAGACAGGTGGCAGTCCTAGAGGAATCTAAAGTACTAAAGATAATATTCCTATCGATACAGATTATACTCAAAAAATCTCGTATAAATCCGTTCAGTAGTTTTTGAGATTAGCGTGGTCAAAATATCTCGACTTTCCTTTATACTATGTATAGAAGATAGTAATTTTGAAATAGGTGGTAACCCTATTCAAAAAATGAGAGCTCTTGTACATGCGAAGGCCAGAGCTTTTCATTTGGTATCTCATTTTGTAATCCAGCCAACGCCGAAAATCTTTTAACTTTTTAATAGATGACAACCCTACTCAGAAAAAGAATACATTATTGCACATGTAGAGGCTGCTTGGAAAATGGGCGTGACCCCGCCCAGTTATGATGAAATGCTGTATATCAGTAGCCGCTTCGCCAATCCGTACCAAACTCCGTCCGAGCCTAGCTTATGGTCGAACTAAGAAATCTGTTGAAAATCTTTTTAATCGGGCAATAACCACGCCCACCTCCCATATACCGGTAATTTACAGAAACAAGAAAACTGCGATAAATCAGTAATTATTTAAAGTAATTCACTCAAAATCGACGATTGCAATAACCACTTAGCAGAAAATTGTAAATTTTTGGATAATAGGCGTGGCGCCGCCCACTTTTGACAACAAATGTGTATCTCGGTAACGGATCCATCAAATTCAACCAAAATTGGTGCACCTTATAACCTTGGTACGGAAAAGAAATTTGTTGAAAACTATTCAAATCGGACTAAAATTACACGCCCTTCCCGTATAACGGTAAATTTCAAAAATACGAAAACTCCGATATTTCAAAAATTGATGACAATAATTTAGTCCACGTTAATACTTACAACAGTCTCTTAACAATAAACAAGACA
>NW_016160293.1:2377-20789 GCF_001687245.7 Rhagoletis zephyria
AAAATCGAGGTCAAAGTGTCAAAAAATCGGGCTTTTGCAATATTTGAGAAGCTCTAGCAAAGAGTAAAAAGGTGATAGAACCTTCCACTTAGGCTTAGATTAAAGCAAGAACCCTCGACTACTATCCTTGAAAATACCATTCCTGCACATTGAATTTATGGTCACTTATAGTCATTTATTGAGCAGTAAAATTTGACTTTTGGCGAAGTTTGAGTCCCTGCCGCAATTAAACAAAAGGTGATAGAACCTTCCACTTAAGCTTAAATTAAGGCTTGAACTTTCGACTACAATCCCTAAAAATACCATCTCTTCGTCTTGACCCTAAGATCACTTATAGTCGTTTATTTAACAGCAAAAACTGATTTTGGCAGCATTTTTTTTTTCAATAGCACAATTTGCCAGCATTTTTTTATTGTTCAACAAATGACTATAAATGGCCATCAAGTAAAGGTGCAGGGATGGTATTTTCAGGGGCAGTAGCCTAGGGTTCTAGCTTTAAGTTAAGCCTAAGTGGAAGGTTCTACCACATTTTTACTCTTTGCTCAAGCTTCTCAAATATTGAAAAAAACCCGATTTTTTGACACTTTGACCACGATTTTCTCAAAATCTGTACGTGATGGAATCTTTATAATTACGGATTCGTAATCAGCTCAAAAAGTCTATCAAAAACAGATTTAACATTTGCCGCACCAAAATCATTGTTGCCCTGTGTTATCGATGCTATTGTGAGTGTCTCTTAGTCGCTCAATTAGCGACTGTGAATACTTTTTAATCGCTCATCCTTCTATTGGTGTTTTTTAGTCGTTGGAGTTTGCGTTTATAAAATTTACAGAAGAAAGTGTAACTATAATGGATAATTATAAAAAGTAAGTCAATTAAACTGGATGTTGTAAAAAATTGTGAAATATTCATATTTATGTACGTGTCTGAATTACAAATCAAAAATTGTAAGCAACAAAAGGCACCTTGCGCGATTGGTCGAGCTGATGCAGGAGAACATCGGCAAAGGAATTTTTGGAAAGAGTAGGCCCGGAAGCTCCGCTTCTATTGTGAAAGATATGCAATATATCTTGTGCATATATGTAACTCCGGCTACGTCATCCACAGTGTTTTTGCGCAGAACCAACATCAAAGTTTCGAAAAAACTGCATAATTTATTATTTAACTAGTGCTCGAAAATTGGAAATCTTTATTTTAAATTAAAGTTTAATTCTTCAACTACACTTGTATGTTAAAGTTTTTAAACTCGAGTCACGCGTTTGGACACAAATACCCAACATCATTTTATGAATAGCTAAACCGTACCGTATTTCTTAAACTTCCCCAAAGTGTATTAATGAGGAAAAGAGCTTTTTCTGTAAATCCTGTAAAACCTATAAACCGTGAAGCATCTGGAACGTAACTTCTATTCATAAAATTCACATATGTACATACACTTCATCTTCCAACTCCAAGGGATCCGATGAATTTCGTAATTCCCTCCTTGCTTTAGCCAACTCTACTATTCTATTAGCTTCCACATCATTTTACTCATCACTAAACCATATTTCAACTGCATCAATTTTTCAAATTTCATAATAAAAGCAATTATTTTAAAAATTATGTAAATGAAACAAAGAAACAAATGTAAACAAACAAACAGCTGTTTACAATTCAGTTAACCATTCACAATAGTACACATTTTTATCGATCAAGTTACAAATACCAAAATAAAAGATGATCGACTCGGTCGACAAATTTCTATTCTACTGCCAGTCGACACTCGCAATAGGGGCCTGAAACTCGAAGTTGTCGTTTATTATCCGTAAGGAAAACTGTCGAACGTGAATGTACAGAACAATCAAGTGCAGTACGTGTAAAATCTAAAGCTCTAAAGCTTTTATACAAGAAATAAAAAAAATCCAAAAATCAACAAAATAAACATTTACAAATACACAAAATACAAGACAATAACAAAAAAGGGAAGCAATAAAACACCGCAACAAAAAAGTTCCTGCTTTAATTCTGAATTGCATTCAGTGTTGCCAAACATAGGTTTTTTATAACCAAAACTGGTAGGTTTTTTCCATTTGGTAGGTTGGTAGGCTTGATTGGATTTTGGTAGGTTTCGGGACTACGAGTAATAGTTATTTGAGAAAAATAGAAAATATGTATCTGCAAACATTTTATCAATTTTTTTTACCTTAATATTTGTTCGTATAACGGCGGCCGCAAACATGATTCCTTAGTACAAACGTACACCCTTATTATTACCAATATACAATACGAACATCCATATATACTTTATGGCGTACTTGGACCAAGATTCCAGGAAAGTCTGCAAATGGGCTTGTACCCAACAATATTCTGGGCGGAGGTCTTCGCAGTCGAAGTCTGTGTTCGCGAATTTTATCGTAGAAGGCAAATGAGGCCAGAATAAATATTATGTAAGATATTCTGGAAGCTTTAGAAGCCTTAGAGTCTTTTAAACGGCATCAAGGCTTGTGAACTCTTGAACCACCTGGGAGCCCACAATTGCGTACCGCTGTGGAGGATTCAGGGACATGAAGGGTTTGAAGGCAAAGAAACTGCTGAAGGCCCCTACAAAAAAAAAAATCAAAACCAATAACTTACTTCCTAAAAAATTGTTTATTATAGCTTAAAATTATTGTAACCAATAGAGGTAAATATGTTGTACAAAAAACATATAAACAGAAGTTCACAAAAGTTGATATAAAACTATTCGTCGATTTAAATTGTTAACTTTTTACTGAGCATGTTTATTTTACGAGGAGGAAGCATCGAAAGCCTAACCTCGTCAGTGTGAGACTCTAACCCAAGCAAAGCTTCCTACCGTCATGTACCGTTCCCCTCCCGGTACCATTATAACACTGTGTGACTGATAAGGTTATAGATCTATTCTCTTCTTCTTCTTCTTATTTGGCTCTATAACCGCCAAAGCGATTTCGGCCAACTGACGCCAATTGGAAATGCCAAGTGAAGCCAGAATACTTTCAGAGCTGGGGCGTCGGTGTCCATTCGAACGACATGGTCAAGCCAGTTGAGCCGCTGTATTTTAATTCGCCATATACCAGCTCGGGCATGATGAGTGACTTATAGTGAGGTCTTCGTACGTCGAGAGAGGACTTTACTCCTGCATTGCCTACTCAGTCCAAAGCAGTATTTGTTGGCAAGAGCGATTCTGCGTTGGAATTCAATGCTGACATTATTATCGGTGTTAATGCTGGTTCCCAAGTAAACGAAATTCTCTACTTTCTCGAAATTATAACTGTCAAACGTGACGTGGGTGCCAAGGCGCGAATGTGCTGATTGTTTGTTTGATGACAGGAGATACTTCGTCTTGTCCTCATTTACCACCAGACCCATTCGCTTTGCTTCCTTGCCCAACTTGGAAAAGCCAGGACAGACTCCGCGGTTTTTCTTACCGATGATGTCAGTGTCATCGGCATACGCCAGCAATTGTACGCTCTTGTAGTAAATTGTTCCTGAGCGGTTCAGTTCTGCAGATCTTATTATCTTCTCCAACATCAGATTAAAGAAGTCACATGAAAGAGAGTCGCCCTGTCAGAAACCCCGTCTGGTGGCGAACGGCAACAGAGCAGGGCTGGTGGTATTGCTCAACGTCATTTTCCACAGCCGTATGAGTTTTGAGGGGATGCCAAATTCAGACATAGGAAACTCCTTTTAGTGCTAGGAAACTCCTTTTAGTGCTGTCGAAAGCGGCTTTAAAGTCAACAAATAGGTGGTGAGTGCCGATCCTTTTCTCGCGGGTCTTTTCCAAGATTTGGCGTATTGTGAATATCTGGTCTATGGTAGACAATACATTCGAAAAGACCTTGCAACCTATGCTTAGAAGGCTGATCCCACGGTAGTTGGCACGCATGGCGGGGTCGCCTTTCTTGTGGATTGGGCAGAGCGCACTTGAATTCCAGTCGTCGGGCATGCACCTTATTACCTCCTTGCCATCGTAATTAAATAGCTCAGCTGACAGACCGTCAGCTCAAGCAGCCTTGGCACTTTTGGTCATAGTCAGGCGCTGGGATATCGACCCCATCGTCATCGACAGGGACCTCGAGTTCGTCTTCTCCACTTCTTTCAGTGCTTCTGCCATTCAAAAGGGTCGAAAAGTGTTCCCTCCATAATCTGAGTACGTTCTGGACATCGGTCACTAGGTCGCCATGGTTGTTCCTACAAGAGGCTTGAAACCTTCCGTAAGTCGCTCAACTCTCTGCTAAAAATTTCGGGTGTTTTTGCTGTCGGCCAGCATTTCAAGCATTTTCTCACACTCCTCATCGTACCAGTAATGAGCGGGAAATGTGTTTCCACTGATCGCGCAAGTCGGTTTGTTGAAGAGTGCTCTCTCACAGCAGTTGTGAGGGTCGAGCGCCGAATTCATTGGCCGTCTGTTTTGATTGCAGCTTTTCGACGTTGAATTTTCCTTGCATTGTTGGGGGCCCTTTTTTTGCTGCTCCGAGGTTGGGTCGTATATTGGATGCATCAATATAGTAGTGCGAGTCGATGTTTGGCCCTCGGAGTGTACGTATGTACATCTAAAACATGGAAGCATGTCTTCCGTCTATCACAACAAGCTCGATTTGGTTTCCGGTTTTTCGATGTGGAGACATCCATGTAGCTTGATGGATCTTTTTATGCTAAAACCCAGTAATACATACTGCCAAGTTTCGGGCCCCGGCGAAGTCGATCACCCTCAGCTAATATATACTATCTAAGATAAGAGAGCCTTGGATGCCTCGTCCTTCTCTTCCATCGGGGCATTCGTACATATGAATGAGATGTTGAAGAATCTCGCTTTGATGCGGATTGTGGCTAGACTTTCGTCCACTAGAGTAAACGCCGGTCTCCCTCCCACCACAAATCCAACACCGAATTGCACTCCTTTACGTGACAACTGTAGTAGACGTCCCAAGGCTCCACGCTGACCTTCCTCGCACCATCCATCGCATTTCGTGGATGGCGGTGATGTCAGCCTTTATTTTTCCCTAGGACATCAACCAGCCGGGCAGAGGCACCATCCCGATTAAGGGTTCGGATATTCCAAGTGCATACCCTAAAATCATATTCCTTCCTATGTTTGCCGTGATCGTCATCAAAAGAAGGGGGTATCATCCGAGGCATGTGTTTTTTGTCATTGGGCAGAGTTTCAACGTGGCGGGACCCAAATCCAGCGCACGCGGGCCACTCCCAGTTGAATGGCAGCCAAAAGCGTTGCAGTACTGGGAAATGTACAAAACATAGTGGTCAAAAGCGAATATCTCAACTAAACCCTGATGTACTTTTTAAATTCATAGCTCTACATACCTGTATAGTAAACCAAATATCCGGACCAGACGTTATTCAAAATAAAAAATGTAAAAAAATACACTTTTTTCCGTATACTCTGTAATATTCCTCCGCAATTTTGTAAGGTAAACAAACAATTTGTAATCATTGCTTTGCAGCGAAATATATTCTCTTAAATTATATACATAGGTATGTATAAATATGAGGACGTATTGAACATTTTGAGTATGCAGATTATTTATGCTGGCATATTCATTTATGCTAAATATATTACATACTTGATTTTCTTTGTCACACTTAAGAAGTAAACGTCTTGGCTGTTCACCCAACCGGTCTATAGTTTTATCAATAATCTCAGATTGGTTCTGTGATACAAAACTTTCGTTGTACGCTTAGAAAAGACACAAACCTAATGACAAAGTAATAAACAATTGAACTATATTTGCTCATTGTCGACTGCAGCCAGGTTTTTACCCTTTTTAAATGGAAGTGCTTTGAAGTTAGAGAGAATAACTTGATACAGATCCGGATAATCCACATATCCACTTTTTAAATCAATTTACTAATTATTTTGTTAGCGTTGGGAGTATAATTCGTTATACAGTATATATATAGGAAAAACCTTGAAAGTTACTATTTTTAAATGTCTAGGAAAACATTTGGAAGTTAGGGAGGGCCCGCCCCCCCTGCCCCTACCTGGCTACGCCCATGTTCCTAATTAAAATGTGTGAATGTTCCTTATCTGCACCTATTACGTTAATCTTTAATAAATAAATAAATAAATTATTATCTCCGCTATAATCCGGCTTCAGTCCTAAGCATAGCTGCTCCACAGCCATGATGAAAATACTTGATGACATGCCGATTAGATTTCTTCAAGGCATTTGATATGGTCAATCATGACGTCCTTTCCAAGAAACTTCGTAATTTTTTTGACGAGTTACCTCGAAGGAAGGTTACAAAAAGTGGTGGTGTTTAATGCCTGCTCGAGCTTTAAAGCAGTCTCAGCGGGTGTCCCACAGGGCTCTGTCTTAGGGACCTCCTTTGTTCAGTCTATTCATCAATGACGTGTTCTCTGTGTGTCAGTATGTCAATATGCATGCGTATGCTGACGATATCCAGGTGCTCAAGTAGCACAAAAGTCAAATATACACCAAAATATTTTGTGTATTTTTTACATCGGCGTGATATACATTTTCAATATAAAAAATATGCCATTTCTAAGCGCAGTTTTTGAACAGTTTATTTCGTTTCAGTGTAAAGGTTATACCGCTTTTTCGTGCATTATTTACACCTACCGTAAATTTTTTTTACTGATTTTCGGCATATATATTATGCTAGTGGTATACAAGTTTTCTTATTTCTAGAACATAATATAAACTCCGTTGGTGTAAAATACGTATTGGTATTGGCTCAAATCATACACCATAATGGTAAAGAATTTACACCATATTCTAGCATAAATATATTTTCATGAGTGTGAAGAGTACAAAAGGATTCGAGGAATAAAATTTACTACTAATCAAATTTAAAATTAACTCAGACATAAAATTTACACCGAAGCTCTTTTTTAATCTGCGCGACTTGGAATTCTTTTTATAAATCTCAGCATTCCTTTTCGTAATATGCGGGCAAGAAAATCGCGAATATATATGAATGTGAGTTCCTAATTTAAAAACGAGGTTCATTCTGTCGAGTGAATTTCGGTACTACCCCCTCTAAAACTCGTGCGCCTCAAAATTTATAAGGATTTGAAGATTTTTAAATAAATCTGGGAAAACTTATATTTTGAAAGCAATGAATTTTTCGCCATTATTAAATTTTTAAGAGATGCGCTGTTTAAAAAAGGTTCGAAAATACACATAAAGTGGCATAGTTGAGCCAATGTACATAATGAAATTGTTAAATTAGTTAAATAATAGTCATACAGCTTTAATATGGCGTCCAGCTGAGTTTCAGTATTAGGCTAAGTTTACAACCTAACGTATTAGCGTAGCGAGAATACATAAAAATCGCTTCTAACCAACATTTACACAGTCTTTGGTGTTTATCGCTGTGCAAGCAAATAAAAATTATGCAGTTTGTTAAAAAAAGCTTTTTCTCATACTTAAAGCCCAAATAAATAAAAAATATACATATGTACATATTTATATAATAAATTAAACATCTCTTCTACTGCTATTATATACAATACAATATGCTTAAGTTTCGGTATAAATTGTCAAAGGGTTGTGGAAACAAAAAAAATATATTAGGGGCATCCCTACGTAGCAATGTATCACACGTTTTGTTGCTTTCCCAACAACAAAATATGTGCTAGATTGGTACGTAGCAACTTTAAATCTAAAATGCTACTCATCGTAAACTCCCCTATTATAAAAAATTAGTCGTGTATAATTTTGCTGCAATTTAAACACTAGCTACTTTTTAATCGCCAGCGATTATGCTGGCGAAGAAGTTTCTTTGGATTGAGCGATTTCCATTGCATCGCGTAACGTTATTACTCTAGGTTGTGAACTTAGCCTTACTTTTATAATACTTTGAAAATATGGTCGTCGTTGAAAACTTACACAGATTCTTGAGTTTGGTACAAAAATATTTACCAAGCCAAGAACGGTGTATTTATTTTGCCCTAGACACAATTCAGTTTGAGAATTTGGTATAAAAAATGTTTCTTGCCAAATGAACACAGTTGACAGAAGTTTAAGCGCCTACCACACGTCCATTATTCGAACGCAAACGCGAACGTATACATTTCAACATGTTTTGTTAACGTTCGCGTACGAAAAGAAGAAATCAAATCAGCGTTCGCCTATGTTATGTAGAAAAAATTCTCGCTGTTGTTCGTACTCATATATACTATGCAACTTATAGCTGCATTTGTGAAGGCATGATGTTGAATCATTAGTACCCAAACAAACTTTAAGCGTGTAGGGGTGCCTTATTGATGCATATTTCACCACTGGTGTATTAAATATACCAACCAGTGTTACCACTCGACAATATTTTTAGGAACAAAAAATCCTACCAAATCAGTTTCCAAACTACCAATTTTTTTTAATCATCAGATATTGATATTTTATTTCGTTTCTGATTTTACTTCATGCAAAAGTATGAATCTTTGAGATTAATTCAATTTATATCAATTATTTTATGTCTAAAATGTAAAAAAAATACAATCGATATAAACATTTTATATTTGGTAACAAAAAAAATTTATTACTGTGCTCGCGCAATTTTATTTTTATTTATTTGTTTTCATTTAACCATGATGCAATAAAATTACGGAATGTCAGCAACATAATCTTAATATTTCGGTACGACTTTTAGGCCATTTTAGCACGCTTTCAGTACGCTTTTCTACTTTCACATCACCATTGTATTACCGCCATTCGACAAAATTTATTTAAAATTTTTACAAATGTTCTAATAAACGAATACTATGCAACAACAGCTCAATGCATTTTTGACATTTCGAATAGGATTTATTTTCTATTATAACTTCAAAACTTTGATAGGATTGCAAAACATCTTTAAAATTTGGAATCGGAAATCCAAATCGATGAGAAATCAATTTCGAACGAAACCAGAACAGCCCTGAAATGAAACTACCAATTTATCAAAACGGCAACACTGATAGCAGCTCTACTTGTGGTATGTATAATAAGCTCATATTAAAACAGGCAGTGTATTATGTACACACACACTAGCTTTGTTTCTTTACTTTCCTAGCAGATCATTATCAGGAAGAAGAATGGGAAGAATTACAGAATTACGCTCACAGCGAGTGAAATATAGAAAAAGTCAAGAAACGCAAACTAGCAGAAACTAGCTAGTAAACACCTGACCGATGCTTTTGACAACTGAACATATGTATTTGCTGCGAATTTTTAATCGCATTTTATGTTTAAAAATTGTTCACAAATACTCAGGTTTTGCCACACTTTATCAAATTTAATAAATCGCCCATTTTTATCAAAAAATACAAAAATATGTAAAAGAAGCAAATCAAAGTAGCTGTGCCTAATCTCTCTAATGTTGGAGCAACAGCGGAATTTTTCACCGCATAGCGTGAAAATTATGTGTTTCTTGTAATTTGCTTTTGTAATTTTTTACTTATATTCGGCTAACACTACCTTGTGTAAATGCGGCTATCTGTAAAGAAACAAAGCTACTGTGTGGTGTATTCAATATTCATTTTTTGGTGAATTCTTTGGTCCACTGTCAATTGCTCTCAGAATTTGTGATGTGCTGAGTCGCTACTTTTAAGTATTGATCGATACTCGGTACCGATTTAAAAAGTATCAAATACTTTCGATGCTCGGTACCGAAATCTTGGAATTTCTAATAAAAGCGCGCAACAGCCAAAAATATGAGTTATATGTACACATACATATAGTGTCAGCTATTAAAAATAAATAATATTGCCACCAGAACTATTGCAATTGGAAAGACGGTTGCGATAAGTAAAAGAAGGCGAGAGTGTGTTTTGCGACATCAGTATCAGGGCGAATTTAATAAGGTGGTGTTACCGGCGTATCTGAATTTTTCGCCGTGGAGGACATTACATCAAAATTACGTGTTTGTTGTAGTTCATACTAATGACAGTATGAATATCTGCGTATAATTTGTTAGTGTAATTTTTTACTTATATACGGCTAACACCACCTTACTAAATTCGAATTGATCATTATTGTGCAGATTTTATTGCCTGCCTTGTTCGCCGCACACATTATGCTTGCTTCACTTAACTACATACATACAAACACATTGCTCATCTCTTGAGAAAGGACCGTCTTATTTGTACATTTTGGGTTTTTAGGCGATGTCTTATAAAATATCAATAATTTTTACCCCCAAAAGTAGCCTATGTCGAGATAGGTCCTTTTCCCTTTAAAGCCACATTTCATTGGATTCCCAAACAATATTTTAACGTTTAACTAGCCAAAGATGTAGTTCAAGATGCCCCTATAATAGAATCTTAATTAAAATATAAAACAATTTCAAAGGAAACTGATTTTTTTTTTTAATTCAAAGTCAAACCATCTAAAGTGACTTAAGCTACTTTAATTGAACGGCACAGATATAATGACGAAAGGTACCGAAAAGGAAGTATTGGGTACCGAAATTTGTTTCAAGTATTGGGTACCGAGAATTCAGCACATCACTACTCAGAATGTCGCCTGAATAATTTTAATGACATTTGTTAACGTGGAGCTATTTGTGAACCAAATGAAAAAAGTGGCGCATTTTAGGAGCTGGTGTAGTTTTCGTACTTATCTCAATGAATAAATAGTACCAAAATGTTAAAGGTAGAATTTTGATTTGAAAGAAATACTGGTGGAATAACAAATACACCAAAACGTTCTTTTTTTATTCAATCTAATCAGATTTGTACCAAAATCCATAAATTTACACCAATTTATACACCAGTGTGCTACTTGAGTGTACTTGTCCAGTCGTATTGGTCTAGTCGAAGATTTGTGTTTTAAACTTAATAATGATTTGTCTGCAATATCGCAGTAGGCTAGTAGTAACTGTCTGTGTTTAAATGCCTCTAAGTCCTTTGTGTTGCCAATATGTAACCGTGTAGTATATGTTGAGGATATCCCGAAATTTGTTATTGGTAGTAGTGCTCTTAAGTTTATAGACAAGATTAAAAACTTGGTCTATATAATAAACTGTAAACTAGCGTGTTCCGATCATGTTAATAGTATTGCGAGCAATGTCTATGCCATCTTACGAAGATTGAGAGTTTCAGCTGGATTTACTCCAATGGAAACAAGACGCAAGTTGGCAAGACAACTCATTATACCCCATATAATGTATTATGAGCTCGTATATAGTAAGTTTGATTCACTTTCCTCTCACAAAATCAATGTTTTATTTAACAATGTTACGCGCTATGTGTATGGTGTGAAGAAGTTCAGCCACATATCTCTGTGAAAAAATAAAATTTTGGGGTGCAGTATCACAGATTATATTGCTGCTAGGAGCTGCATATTTATTTTTAAGCTTTTAGAATGGAAGTCACCAATGTACTTGTATGAAAAACTTAAATTGACAAAATCTAGCAGATGTCACAATCTGATCGTTCCGAAGTATACTTTATTGACAACGTCGAGATTGTTTTTCATCAACGCTGTGAGACTTTGGAATAGAATTCCAGAATCTGTTAAGTCTGCTTTGAGTAGAGGTAACTACAAGGCCATAATACATAATTACTTTCAATCGTCGCAATGAGTACGAATTCTATACATCTCTATTTCCTCTATCATCTTTCACATCCCACTTATGTTTCTCTTTCAATGCTTAAGCATATCTATATAAATTATTTTATTCTTAAATTAATGTGTATTTGTCTATAGTATCTGTGTTAGTGCTAAGATCAATTTAGTTAAGTTTAATTCGCTTTAATGTGTAGTACGATTCCAAATTAAGTTGATGTACTTGAAAAGATTCATAAATATCTTACTTGTACAACCAGTTTTATGTTTAAATAAATAAATAAATTGAAATTGAAATACCAATATTATAGATTTTGAGACGAAAAACATGATTCCACTGTTTGAAAATTGGAAAAAAAATTTAAAACCTCAATTTTTATTGCATTTTTTTTATTTGCATGCAGCTGTGCATCCTTCTCACAATTTTAAATCACTCGAATAACAAGTACGCTGTAGTGCTATTTAAGATCTTTAATTTGAGCCATGGTGGAAATATTTAGGCCTGGATAAGGATTAAAAAAAGCATTTCTAAAATTGAGGTGTTAAAATTTGTTTTCGATTTTTAAACAGTGGAATCGTGTTTCTCGTCTCAATTTCTATAATATTAGTGTAATAGAACATACAAATTTTTTTTTGAATAAATCCGGTGGAGTTTGTATGTTTTTTTTTCGAAGAACACTATTTTTGACCAATTTTTTTAAGGTCAAGGACTATTTGTGGGTCGATGGCAGTATTTTTCCGTGAAAGGGAATAATATTACATTAACATTCATCATTTGCACATAAACGATTATTTTAGACTCCCTTGCTTCGCAATAGAAACAAAAAATTATACACTATAAAATCTGCTCTAAATGTGAAATGGACCAAGGCCGATCATAAAACCAAAGAAAATCCCCAATATGATCGAAACATAACTGTAAAAAAAGGCTACTGGATCAACTTGTTAGACAACAAAAAAAAAAACGTAACTTTGAGGTGTTGTTAAGATAGACGCTCTTTCAACCCACCCAACCACGACTTGACGACGCGCGAAATGAGATGGCAAAGTCCCTAAAATCTACTAGCTAACCGTATTCCGGCATATCACAGTGAATCCAAATTTAAATATATCTATACAATTTATTCACATGTTTAACTCTACTTATAAAATATATAAAGTTTATAGATATATTAATCTTAGTAAGAAATGTTAGAAAATATAGTTGTTTAAATTTCAATTTGTTCAGCAAATTCTTAATGTATGGTTGTTGTTTTTGCCAGAGAAATTTATTTATTTATCTACGTTAAAAAAATGGAACAAGTATAAAATTTGAAATAGTAGCAAAAAAAAATACAAATCATAGAATTGAAAATTCAAAACATAATATGTGTAAAATCGATATAAGTTACAATAAGACTTAAGCACCGAACCGTTTTTGCTAATAAGATTGCAAAAGAATCGAAAGACTGAAGCAGTGAACTTAATATGCGGGCGTTTTAATGAAAATTATTAACCCTTTCCCTGCATTTGTACAATATATTGTACATTTAATTTTATGTAACATTGGAAGCGTGCTACTAAAAATCTTATTAATATTTTTGAAAACAAATTAAACTTTATGAACTTTTGGAATGTCCCGAATAGTTTACGTAAACGAAAACGTTTCAAAAATATTTTTAGAATTTAATTTAAAAATAGACTATTTTATAAAATTCCAGTGACACGCAGGTTGTGGTAATTTACTGTACAAAAAATACGTAAAAGTCAAGTAAAATCGCTATTAAATGCACATAGTATGGAAATATAAAAAGAATTTCATCATATAAAAATGCTAAAATTAAACTATCATGATTTAAAATATTTTTCACGAGTGGTAAAAATAATGTACAATATATTGTACATTTACATTGAAAGGTTGTAAGTGTCTTGTGCAATATATTGTACAAACGTCCTCAAAGGTTGCAGTTCAACAGGCAATTAGGGTGGTTTTTGCCGTGGTTTTTGAAGAGCTTGTGCGCTGTTGTTGCAGTAAAGGGTAGGTTTTTGATTTCTTGATCTACTGAAGGCAGAAAAACCGGGAAGGTTTATTAAAACGGGTCATATGTGTTTTATATTGTAATTGTATCTGAAAATTTTCAAAATTTCTTTATAAAATTCTCTTCTCATGGAGAAGATTTAAAATTTTTTAATGCAAGTCATAACTAAAGATACATAAAAAGATACAAAATATTCATTCCAACATATCTGCAGTAAAATCAATTATTTTGTACACACATACGTTCATTTTCAATGAAATAAAAGTTTTATTCCGTCAAACCTGGTGAAATATTTATTGAGCTTTCTTGAGTGCTTTTACTACTTTGCGGACTTTTGTACAATATATTGCACAAATTTGAGGTAGCCCTAATAGCTACCCAAACAACTTTTGAATATTTTTTTTTTACTTTTGGTATTATGAGGCTCTATGAACCCTGTAAATAAGAGGAAAATTTTTTATATTCATTAGGGACGGATTTGACCGGAAAGGGTTAAATTAAGAAAAAAAAATAAATGTTATCTTTAACTTAATTAAGTTTACTTAATATTATGCCATGGCAACCATACGCGTTCTCTTTAAGATTTCCAAACCCGTTGTATATTTGGTTTCTCCTTTCCTTCGTAGGTAGTTGCGCGTTTCCCAGAAACAAATAATTAAGAAAAACTGGTATAAATCGGTAATATGCTTAATTTGGTATAATAATTGAAACAAATACACTTAGGCACGGTGCACATTAGTGCGATACGATATGCGATACGATATGGATGCGACATCGACATGCTGAGTACGTGGTAATTGGTAGGAAGCGATGAAAACTGTGCACACTTGCACGACAGCGATACCGATGCGATATAATATCGCATGCGTATCGCACGTGTGACACCGCTACCATATAATATTGCATGCGTATCGCACGTGCGACACGGTTTTCTGAACGAGGTGAGATTAGTATTGCGCGGCATTTTTTGCAATAAGAGTGATCGTCTCACAGGCGGCATCATCATCCTCAATTTTTTTAGTCGAAATAATAAAAAAAGATGTTTATGGAACTATACCAAAAAAAACTACTGTAGAACAGACATGACTAGTTTGGCATTGAGAAATATAGCGTCTGAGGTCAAGGACACAGGTAAATGCACAAAATAATATTTTTGTCGTGATGGTTTATTTGCCTTTGTTTTCATTTCTTTAAAAATAAATTTATAGAATCCAATAATTTTAAACCTATTTATTTTTGATTTTGAATAGCAAAAAAGATTTAGTGTTTGTTTAAATGTTAATGATTAACTATTTTGTTTCAAATATTCAAATAAATAGTAATAAAAGTACTTAGAAACAATTAAGAAATAATTAATAATGAAGTATGCATGTAGGTAATTATTTTTGATTATTCGTTATATTTTTATATGTTTTTTCTCTTGAGTGTTATTTTATTATATTTAATCAGTTTTTAAATTAAATAGAGAAAGTACAAATTTGTGTGCTCTATAACCTAAAAAAATAATGAAGTAAAAATACCTGGTAAGTCATGTTATATTTCAGGTAGGTTTTGCCGAGTGAAGTAAGAATCGAGAGTGCGGTTTTCCGCACTTATAAGCTTGTAACTCAGTTGACTATATACCGAGTTTAGACTTTTCGAATGATATATGTATATAAACTTTTAGAAAACTTAAGAGATCTGTGTGTATTTTCTATGTTCATTTTTTTCGTCTTTTTTCAAATTTCGCAAAATTTTCACGCACTTTTTTATAAAGCAACTACACCTAGGTCCCTTTTTATGTGGTACATGCGTTCCTCAGAAAGCCGCATAAAAAAATCCGCATAAAAAAGTTCTTTACTTTCACACAAAAACATGGGATAAAGAATTCTAAAAAACCGCATAAAAAAATCCTGTGAGGCATTATTAAGCCAAAAAAACTATTTATTTCTTCACTTCGGCACTTATTATTCCATGTTAAACTGAACATTAATGGAATAAATAAAATTTTATCTATTTTAACAAACAAAATAAAAATATCACAATAAATACCTGACCTATGTAAGAATACAAAGAGAAATTATTTATCAAAAGCATTGTCTCTTACACATTGAAAAAAAGTAATAGAAACTCTCAAAAAAGCAAAATCGCTACTGCGAAATAATGATTTGAAAACCCGCATATACTACTCCTAAACTGATGCAAAATTAACATTTAATATATAGTTATTTTTACTTTAAAAAATCGGAGGAAAGTTATTCAACCTTTCATAAGAAAAAGAATATTTTTGGCTATACAACTCAAAAATCTTTGCCTAACCTTTTTTTTTTTAATTCAGCTTTCACCGATTTCTCCTTGTAGTGAAAGCAATATTCTGAAATAATTTGTCATGAAAATTGGAATATCTCATTTAATTTTTAGCCGACTTTGTAAAAATAAACATCAATTTTACTCTATATTAAACATACATTTCTCTTAAATTTTTGAAATGTTTATAGATATAAACATAGACCCATCATTCGAAAGGTCTAAACTCGGTTGAGAAGCAACTTATTTAACTCATTAACAAGCTTATAAGGGCAAAAAAGTTTGTGTAGCTATCACAAAATGTCGCATCGCATGTCGCATCGCTCTAATGTGCACAGCGCGCATTTCATATCGCATCGCGTATCGTATCGCATATCGCATCGCATATCGTATAGCGCTAATGTGCACCGTGCTTACATTTTCCACTTATAGCATGATGCTCGTCGAAGGCCTTCACGAAGATCAGCAGTATTGTTGAAGCAGCTATCTAATGATCATTAAGGGCTTGAGGTTTTGAAGTTTGTATGTATGTGTGAGAATCTTCATATGGTGAACTTACGTAGTTGCCAGACAATTTTATACGTGTCTTTTGCGAATATTTTATAATGCAAAAAAGTTTATAGTAATATTCCATGAAATAGTTATTGTTTCAAAACGATATTCTACATAAATTCCCGTTTAGATTTAACCAGTAGAATCTCGCAAAACAAAAGCTCCGTACGTATTCACTTACTTGTACTATACAAATATGTACATATGTATTAAACTATATTTATGTAACATTTTTCATCGTGTGCATTTGAATGTACATACATATGTATATCCATATACATATGTAAACCCAAATTTTTACGTTATATGTAAGTAAATTGTTATTCTTTTTTAACCGACTTCCAAAAAAGGAGGAGGTTATCAGTTCGTCGGAATATTTTTTATTGTTAAGTTTGTTATGCATAGCTTTGGACCACGTCAACCGATTTCGATAATTCTTTTTTCCTCGCAAAGGTAGTGTCTCAGAGGTGGTCCCATACTAATCTGGTTTAGATCCGATCATTGGATCATGAAATATATATTAGGCTGTGTCGATTTTGTATGGGGAAAAATAAAAGGCATTTGACCGTGTTGTAATAGTAATATTATGATGTCTTAGGTCTAAGCCAATTGTTACTGGCCACGAGAAATTAATTTAAAACTGATCTTTAGCCCGCGCAATTGAATCAAAGTGTATGAATTTTGAAAATGAAACTTTGACTTGTAATATGTATGGAATGCGTTAATTATTATAAACAGGACGATATATCAAATTAAGGGTTATTAAATTTAGTACCTCACGAGCATTTATCATTTTTCAATAAGTCTACAAGTTTTTAAGATATTAAGGTAAAACTTACAAAAACTATAATTTTCCCTTATGAATTTTCAATTCTTCATTACTTCAGCAAGCAAAGAAAGTTAGACGAGATTTATTTCAAACGTTTCAATGTTTTCTGACGTTTATATAATATTAAAAGGACCATGGACTTGGTCACGCCGATTTGGTCAGTTTTCAAGATCGTGGTGAATGAAGTCAAACATGTATTGTCAAAGATTAGGAATCGTTTGATAAGTTAATAGTAGTTTCAAGCATATAAGTATTTACATACATTAACATATTACTATTAGGGTGAGAAACGCCCATTTTAAGTCCATTTATGCAGTCTTTAAAATTGGTGCGGAATGGTTTCATTAGTCACCGAAGAAGCACATTTTTCGCGGTTTCTAAATTTTCCGTTATATGAAAGTAAGAAACGTGCAATAAGTGTTTAGATATACATAAATATTTTAGTAAATTCCACTATGTGAAAAAGTGACTAGTAAATGCAATAGTCTTTAACATATCCTGGGATATCCTTTTGAGGACTCTCCAATTGGACGATATTGATTTGCACTCAGCTTAAACGAAAAAAGTCACTCCAACACACACACTTTTCTGTAATCCGGTTCTTTCATTTAAAAGTTATCTATATAATTGAAGAGAATGTTTTTTAGAAAAAAACTGGAGATCCACTTAAATTTTTCGATATAACTTTGGTAAATATTACTCGATCGGTACGTAATAATTACCAAGTTGAAGACGAGACTTACTGTTACTGATTTATGATAATAGTATGATGAAAATCGTTCAGATTATAAACAAATTATTTTAAAATAAAAAAATTTTGAACAAAATGTGTTGTCATTTCCCTATATTTACAATTTTTATATTGTATGCGTAAACATAAGTAAACTAATTAGTGTTTCTAGAAGTTGTGCCTGTTCAGTGTTTCCATACTCATTTGCATAAACAAGATTTTTCCACGATGATGGAAAATAATGGCTTTTCTATTAGAGCTACCGAAATTGTTCCTAAATTTTCAAAAATCCGTAAACTATAGCTAATATTAAAAAAAGATTAGAATATTTGGAACCAGCGATGCACGCTAGCAATATTAATGCTGTCCGATTTCAATAATTTTCAACGTTTTGCTTACACGTGGCAAGTACAATAACCATACCGAGTTTGGTACAAATTGGTAGAACGGTTACCGATATACTTATATG
>NW_016160293.1:21366-29432 GCF_001687245.7 Rhagoletis zephyria
ACTAAAATAACGGCCGATTCTCATATAACGGTAAATTTAAGAAATGCTTGAAACTTCAATATTTCGAAATTGAAGGACGCTAATTTACTCAAAATTGATACACCTCGGCTTACCATCTAGCGGAAGGTTTCGGAAGGGTGAAAAAACATATATTTAATACTTGCGCCGGGTATTTAATGTTCGGCTCCGCCCGAACTTAGACTTTCTTACTTGTTATTTATTCGGAACGTTGCGAACTTCCTTTTACTGCTAGAAGCACAATTAAAAAAAAAAACAGAACTTTTGCAATCTAATTATCTAATAATATGCACCAAACCTTTTTGCTGAACCTAGAATTTTTAACAAGAATTGGTCTTATCCAACTAGTCTGCTGTGGGTCACTTGGCGGTCGATGCGCGGGCTCTTACAATTAAAATATAATTCTAATATTTTGCAGGCTTGTCGTTGACTTCATGATACAATATATTTTCACTATTACCAAGGGATTTGAGAAAAATTAGATTTTCGACCCGCCCTAATATATATATATATATATTTTTTTTAAGTCGGTTTTTTTTGCTAAAAATTACCTGTTCACTTTTATATTTGGATCGCTCGGATTATAATAAAAGTTAAGCACAAATCCGGAGTTTCAAACTTTTGCGATTAAGGGAGAAACTTAATGCGAATTTTTCAGAAATTCACTTTAATTTTACCGTCTTTCACCACTAAATAGGCCATAGAAGAAAATAAAGGTTTTTTTCACCAGTGGTTTGAAGCGATGCACCAGCTTAGCACTGCGGGATGAAACTAGCGACTGTATTTGGAAGTCTAGATTTTTTTGGTGATGCGGAGATCAGCAGCTCCGTTAGCGTGACTCTTGGGCAATTCCGTGCACCGCGAGCAAAGTTCTCCAACTCGAAGCTGCGCTATTACCTGGTCACGAGTTCCTAATCTTTGTATGAAGCTGGTGGTAGAATGAGAAGAAGGAATCGCTGCTCGTGGCAAGCTAAGTTGGGGGTGACATGTGGCACCGAAATTGTAAAGATGATGGCGTTTCTTGTTTTTTGCGTCCAAGCAAGTAGGCACATAGAGTGCATATAAAGAGTCCAGGACTATCGAATTTTGATTAAAATAATCTGCGTAAAGCAGTAAAAATCACGTTAGGAGTGGGAAAAATGAAAGTTGGACGCAACAGGAAGATGATGTTGTGATATATTTTACCTGATGGCTGCCTCAAATATGATGATGTTTCCCCCTCGGAAGTTAGATAAGAAGGAAGGAAGTTAGTGACTTTGTCAGAATAGTCTTTGGCTTATCGTTTGGCAGAAAGTAATAATGTACATTAATATGGCGGATAAACCTCAGGGTTGCTTCTTTTTGTATGCTAATGGATTATGTACTAAAAAAAAATTTAATAGATTATCACATCATGATTGTAAGGAGTGTCTTTAAACCGTTCACTACAATTTTTATATTTTTTGTTGGCCATTCAATTTATGCGAATTTCGTATATGTTCTGGTTTACTGGGCGAAATGTTGCGGCGAACATCACCCAGCGGAATCGCTCCGATCGACGAAATTCGCACAGCGATTTGGTTCTGTTTATACTTTTAGATGTTGGCCGGACAAGGGATCGAACGCAGGTCCTCCGGAGTGGTAGTACGCACCTCTATCCACTCAGCCTCAAGGGATTAAATAGGAATTTCAACGGCAAATTTTATAGTGAAGTCATAGTAGATTTGTCATGACAGAGAATTGGAGAGAAAAAAATATATATATGTAAATATCAACAACAAATAATTTAAGCGAATTCTCTCCTAATATTCTCTTTGCAACTCATTTAAACATTCCTTAGATTTATATATAAAAGTACACTCTGGTAAAGGTATACTGACGGGTTTTTGTATGGTAGCTAATTCTTTTTGAATACTAAAATGCTAGTCGGAGAATTTCTCACGGGGGAATCGCCGCCATCTTGAAACCAAAGGAGGTCAAGGTTTTCCAAGGTGGACACACAGCCGTATTGGGGCCGCAACGAAACTGTACCTGTACGTGTTCCCCTGAAGATGAGAAAACGCTTACCACTTTCGTTTTCAAAATGGCGACGATTCCACAGCTCCTTGAGTCCTTCAAAACAAGTTTTACATTCTCTGCGACTACTTATACTATTCTAAAAAAAATTAAATACCATTCAAAAAATCCTCCATTTACCAATTTTCGACGATAATATGACTGCGGTAAACTATAAGTTATTACTATAAATAATATTTGTTAACTGGCACGGGTCACTTCATATGCATACATAATGGGGTCATCGCAAAAGTTAAATGTCATTTTGAGCAGCAGCATCCAATGAAGTGATGAGGTCAATGATCACGAGCAAAGATCACAAAATACGTATATCTGAAGTGAAACTACCCCAAAATTATGTTTTGGGTTTAAACAAACCCATTCATTAAGTTCGGATGCTGTAAGGGTTGCCTATTGTCATGGCAAGCTTTGTAGGCACACTTCACCCCATAAAAATGTTTAAAGATAAATAGATACATGTGTATGTATGTATGTAGTCGTATGTGCGTAAATATATACATACGACGATGATGATGAATATTGATATCGACGGTACTTGTGCAAAACCTCGTATCTCAAAACACTGTCAAACAACACTCTCTAACATATCACGCGCTATTATTAACAGAAAATCATTTTTAATAACTTTTTGTATTGAATATTAAAGATGAACTACTTTTTAGTTAATAAAGAATAATACATAATGAATCGTAGTATTTTAAGGCCTATTTAAATAAATTTTACGAGATACGAAGTAGTAGTGAGTTCTGAGATACGAGGTTTTGCCAAAGTACTGTCGATATACTTAACCCTTTTCCAGCATTTGTACGATATATCGCACACATTTTTTTAAATTTTTTAACAATATTTAATATTTTTTTTTGGAACGTTATCACATGCCGAAAACTGGATCTGATTTTCGAAAGATCATATATCTTTTCAAAATAAAGGCTTAAAAGAAACACAAACAATTTTATTTATATATTTCCGTTTTTATCAGACCTTTTGATTAAAAAATTCATGCTAATATGCAGCCAAGAATGCTCAAAATTATAAAATTCAATATCCATTCTTAATCTCTATTCACTTTTTTATAAAAGTTTTTGGTTAAAAAAATATGTAAGTCATGAAAAAATGTTACGATATATAACACAAATTCCACGAGCACATAAATCAATTTGGTCGATATATAGTTCAAATAATGGCAAAGGTTGTTAGCCTGCTATGGCCCCTGCTGCAAATCAAACTGGTTCAGAACTTGCGCTGAGCTAGCCTGAAAAGGGACGGTACTGGTTTTTCATCTTTCCCAACTCCATGCTTTCAACTGTCTTTTTTAGCATGGCGATGTCCGACGAAGTGACAATTGTCGCCCTCTGCAGAAATTTTGAACTTGTTCTGAGCTGACTCTGGCTTAGATGGTTCTGAGACAGTGCATATAGTAACAGTTCCTAGATAGTTCAAATAGAGTCACCTCCGGGCTAGAACAAATATGGTTAGTTTTGTGCTGGTTCTAAGAAGTATAGTTTAAAAGAAAAGTTTATTTAAAGAAAAGGCTCTATTTTTCTTTAAATAAGTACGGATACAATTTTGTAAATAAACAAGTAAGAGCAGCGCTGTCTTCGGCTATGCCGAAGGCTTCATACCTTTCATGAACATCTGCAAATTTTACTTTGACAGATTACTGCTTTTGAATACATCTGCATACATCGATAGAGGAGTTACATACTTATATAAAAAATCGCATCTAAACAATCAGAGGTATGGAAGATATACTTTATATGTGGTAGAAGTGATAGCTATTTCGGAAATCACCACATTTCCTCATCAGACTTCTTTCAGTAGGATTCGAACCGACGATCCCACTGACTCAGCCAGTTGCCTATGCACCGTGCTAAGTACGCCTTGTAAATTATCGTTTGCTTTTTTCCACTATTTTCATTTTTGTTATGCCAACACAATCAAGCGCAGATGCCGGGGAGTCTTATGTATTACATATCAATACATTTAATACAATTTAACGCTGAGTTATCACAAATGAGCATTCAATATATCACCGTTTTTCTCATTTTTTGACACGATTTAGTTTAGATTTTTAATTATAAATACCACAGAAATACCCATTATACGTAACAAATATAAATTATTTTTAAAAATAACGGTTTTAGAAAATGAAGGAATAATTGACAATTTATGTTCCTAATTTTAAAGCACAGTTTGCCTCAAAAAGTAAATTAGTGCAAAACAAATAGCCCTTTAAACATAAAATGAAGTACATATTTTTATTTACAAAATTGTATCCGTACTTATTTAAAGAAAAATAGAGCCTTTTCTTTAAATAAACTTTTCTTTTAAACTATACTTCTTAGAACCAGCACAAAACTAAGTATATTTGTTCTAGCCCGGAGGTGACTCTATTTGAACTATCTAGGAACTGTTACTATATGCACTGTCTCAGAACCATCTAAGCCAGAGTCAGCTCAGAACAAGTTCAAAATTTCTGCAGAGGGCGACAATTGTCACTTCGTCGGACATCGCCATGCTAAAAAAGACAGTTGAAAGCATGGAGTTGGGAAAGATGAAAAACCAGTACCGTCCCTTTTCAGGCTAGCTCAGCGCAAGTTCTGAACCAGTTTGATTTGCAGCAGGGGCCATAGCAGGCTAACAACCTTTGCCATTATTTGAACTATATATCGACCAAATTGATTTATGTGCTCGTGGAATTTGTGTTATATATCGTAACATTTTTTCATGACTTACATATTTTTTTAACCAAAAACTTTTATAAAAAAGTGAATAGAGATTAAGAATGGATATTGAATTTTATAATTTTGAGCATTCTTGGCTGCATATTAGCATGAATTTTTTAATCAAAAGGTCTGATAAAAACGGAAATATATAAATAAAATTGTTTGTGTTTCTTTTAAGCCTTTATTTTGAAAAGATATATGATCTTTCGAAAATCAGATCCAGTTTTCGGCATGTGATAACGTTCCAAAAAAAAATATTAAATATTGTTAAAAAATTTAAAAAAATGTGTGCGATATATCGTACAAATGCTGGAAAAGGGTTAAGTATATCGACAGTACTTTGGCAAAACCTCGTATCTCAGAACTCACTACTACTTCGTATCTCGTAAAATTTATTTAAATAGGCCTTAAAATACTACGATTCATTATGTATTATTCTTTATTAACTAAAAAGTAGTTCATCTTTAATATTCAATACAAAAAGTTATTAAAAATGATTTTCTGTTAATAATAGCGCGTGATATGTTAGAGAGTGTTGTTTGACAGTGTTCTGAGATACGAGGTTTTGCACAAGTACCGTCGATATCAATATTCATCATCATCGTCGTATGTATATATTTACGCACATACGACTACATACATACATACACATGTATCTATTTATCTTTAAACATTTTTATGGGGTGAAGTGTGCCTACAAAGCTTGCCATGACAATAGGCAACCCTTACAGCATCCGAACTTAATGAATGGGTTTGTTTAAACCCAAAACATAATTTTGGGGTAGTTTCACTTCAGATATACGTATTTTGTGATCTTTGCTCGTGATCATTGACCTCATCACTTCATTGGATGCTGCTGCTCAAAATGACATTTAACTTTTGCGATGACCCCATTATGTATGCATATGAAGTGACCCGTGCCAGTTAACAAATATTATTTATAGTAATAACTTATAGTTTACCGCAGTCATATTATCGTCGAAAATTGGTAAATGGAGGATTTTTTGAATGGTATTTAATTTTTTTTAGAATAGTATAAGTAGTCGCAGAGAATGTAAAACTTGTTTTGAAGGACTCAAGGAGCTGTGGAATCGTCGCCATTTTGAAAACGAAAGTGGTAAGCGTTTTCTCATCTTCAGGGGAACACGTACAGGTACAGTTTCGTTGCGGCCCCAATACGGCTGTGTGTCCACCTTGGAAAACCTTGACCTCCTTTGGTTTCAAGATGGCGGCGATTCCCCCGTGAGAAATTCTCCGACTAGCATTTTAGTATTCAAAAAGAATTAGCTACCATACAAAAACCCGTCAGTATACCTTTACCAGAGTGTACTTTTATATATAAATCTAAGGAATGTTTAAATGAGTTGCAAAGAGAATATTAGGAGAGAATTCGCTTAAATTATTTGTTGTTGATATTTACATATATATATTTTTTTCTCTCCAATTCTCTGTCATGACAAATCTACTATGACTTCACTATAAAATTTGCCGTTGAAATTCCTATTTAATCCCTTGAGGCTGAGTGGATAGAGGTGCGTACTACCACTCCGGAGGACCTGCGTTCGATCCCTTGTCCGGCCAACATCTAAAAGTATAAACAGAACCAAATCGCTGTGCGAATTTCGTCGATCGGAGCGATTCCGCTGGGTGATGTTCGCCGCAACATTTCGCCCAGTAAACCAGAACATAAATTGAATGGCCAACAAAAAATATAAAAATTGTAGTGAACGGTTTAAAGACACTCCTTACAATCATGATGTGATAATCTATTAAATTTTTTTTTAGTACATAATCCATTAGCATACAAAAAGAAGCAACCCTGAGGTTTATCCGCCATATTAATGTACATTATTACTTTCTGCCAAACGATAAGCCAAAGACTATTCTGACAAAGTCACTAACTTCCTTCCTTCTTATCTAACTTCCGAGGGGGAAACATCATCATATTTGAGGCAGCCATCAGGTAAAATATATCACAACATCATCTTCCTGTTGCGTCCAACTTTCATTTTTCCCATTCCTAACGTGATTTTTACTGCTTTACGCAGATTATTTTAATCAAAATTCGATAGTCCTGGACTCTTTACATGCACTCTATGTGCCTACTTGCTTGGACGCAAAAAACAAGAAACGCCATCATCTTTACAATTTCGGTGCCACATGTCACCCCCAACTTAGCTTGCCACGAGCAGCGATTCCTTCTTCTCATTCTACCACCAGCTTCATACAAAGATTAGGAACTCGTGACCAGGTAATAGCGCAGCTTCGAGTTGGAGAACTTTGCTCGCGGTGCACGGAATTGCCCAAGAGTCACGCTAACGGAGCTGCTGATCTCCGCATCACCAAAAAAATCTAGACTTCCAAATACAGTCGCTAGTTTCATCCCGCAGTGCTAAGCTGGTGCATCGCTTCAAACCACTGGTGAAAAAAACCTTTATTTTCTTCTATGGCCTATTTAGTGGTGAAAGACGGTAAAATTAAAGTGAATTTCTGAAAAATTCGCATTAAGTTTCTCCCTTAATCGCAAAAGTTTGAAACTCCGGATTTGTGCTTAACTTTTATTATAATCCGAGCGATCCAAATATAAAAGTGAACAGGTAATTTTTAGCAAAAAAAACCGACTTAAAAAAAAATATATATATATATATTAGGGCGGGTCGAAAATCTAATTTTTCTCAAATCCCTTGGTAATAGTGAAAATATATTGTATCATGAAGTCAACGACAAGCCTGCAAAATATTAGAATTATATTTTAATTGTAAGAGCCCGCGCATCGACCGCCAAGTGACCCACAGCAGACTAGTTGGATAAGACCAATTCTTGTTAAAAATTCTAGGTTCAGCAAAAAGGTTTGGTGCATATTATTAGATAATTAGATTGCAAAAGTTCTGTTTTTTTTTTTAATTGTGCTTCTAGCAGTAAAAGGAAGTTCGCAACGTTCCGAATAAATAACAAGTAAGAAAGTCTAAGTTCGGGCGGAGCCGAACATTAAATACCCGGCGCAAGTATTAAATATATATTTTTTCACCCTTCCGAAACCTTCCGCTAGATGGTAAGCCGAGGTGTATCAATTTTGAGTAAATTAGCGTCCTTCAATTTCGAAATATTGAAGTTTCAAGCATTTCTTAAATTTACCGTTATATGAGAATCGGCCGTTATTTTAGTCCGATTTCAATAATTTTCAACGTTTTGCTTACACGTGGCAAGTACAATAACCATACCGAGTTTGGTACAAATTGGTAGAACGGTTACCGATATACTTATATG
>NW_016160293.1:29457-57237 GCF_001687245.7 Rhagoletis zephyria
AGCAGTGAAAATCACTTAGATTGGTGCTTTTTTCAAATTATTGTTGCTTTTCCACAATAAATTTTCATATAAAAACGGCCTCGAGCTCAATATAAATTGTTGAATACTTTTGTTTATTTTTTTTAAATCTGATTAAAAACATTTTGATGAAAAATCGTTAAATTTAACTTTGTTTTGAATACAGTTTTAAAACGCGGTTTATATGATTTTGTTTTAAGCACGATCATTTTTTTTATAAAATAATAACAAACAAATTTTAACTCTAAATATATTGCGAATATTTAAAAAAAGAAATGGTGTCCGCAGACCTTTGCTGTTAAGTGTAGCTTAACTAAATTTTATATTTTGCATTCAGTTTTATACGTACGTATAAAAATGCCATTAATGTTACCAATGGGTAGGTTCAGAAGGCGCAGCAGTTGAGCGCAACCGGTGCTAAAAAAATCAGTGATCGTAACGCGTCTTCTGAACGGCTTCATACATTAGCTGTCAAATTCACAACACACAAGATGTTGTCTCAAATGATCAGAAAAATATTACGATCATCTACACGCAACTGTTCAGTTGATCAGAAGTACCCAACAACTCGTTGAGAAGGTGCAATCGCAACAGTTACTGAGCTGTTGCGCCTTCTGAACGTGCCCAATAACGACTTTTTTGGAAATATTTTAGCAGTTGCCCCATAAACTATGTATGTACATATTAAATAAACGAAAACAGTTTGTTATTAGTTTTAGGGTCTAAGAAAATCGAAAAAAATATAGTATATTACATTTGTGCATCTTTTGGCAGCTTTCACATGACCAGGATGAGTGGCATTGATGACAGCGCAACTAGCAACATATGAGTTTCAACCAGTGATGGAAAAGTAGGCACAATAGTGCCATTTTTGGCACTTTCATTCGCAAGGGCACTTTTGACACAATTCATCCTGTTTTGGCACAATCATCTATCTATATAAAAATGGTGTGAAAAATGTATAGTAATTCATCAATTGAGAACGGTTGGGCCGATTTGGCAAATTTTTTTTTTTTGTTATTCGTAATTGCCAGGAGAAGGTTCTTAAGAAAGAAAATTTTGGGAAAACCTCTGGGAAAGTTGTGAAATTGGAAAAATCGAAAATCGATTTTTTGTATGGAATTTCGTGTACAATTCCTTCGGAATGGCTTTCGAAGGGAAAAATAGAAAATTCTAAGTGGAAAACTAGGAAAAATCCGGAAGAACGTGAAAAATTTGAATTTTTTCGACGAAATTTTGCATGAAAATTCGTGGTGAAGCTTCGAAAATGTCCGATAATTGAGCCGTTTATTTTGAAAGTGGTATAAGTCACTTCCCAGCTCTTGAACTTAAATGGTCGGTTACTGGTATCTGAACGCGTCGGTTATTCGATCAACTTCATCAACCATTGCTAGAAGGTTTTGTCATTAGTTTACGACGATAGAACGATTTGCAGATGTATTCGGTTACAAGTAACCGGCCATTTAAGCGCAAGGCGACGAGGTGACTTATACCACTTTCAAAATAAGCGGCTCAATTGTGAAATTCATTGTGAGCATGAATTAATTAGGAAAAATTTTCTCCTATGTTTCATAACCGATTCGAATGGTTGCTGTGTTTTTGGAAAGGCGTTAGGAAGGAGGAGTGCACAAAGTTTTAATTTTTCCGATAAGTGGCGCATGGGTCGAGCTACACTAAAAAACTGCATTTAGTACGCATTTGAAATTTGGCACGTAGGTAGCTTCTTGCCTGGATTAACATATAGGATATTTTTTCTGATACCGACCAGATACCGATTTATTGGAAAAAAACCTTATTTATGGTGCAACTTGCTTGAAATTTGGCATGTAGGTAGCTTATTTCCAGGATTAACATATAGGATACTTTCTTTTGATAGGTGGACCAGGGTACAAAAAATCTTATTTATGGTCCGATTTGCTTGAAATTCGATACCCGCATTATATATATGCGTAGAATAGAATTGAGTCATTGTTTTACAGTTCGAAAGGTGTTTCAAGGCGCCGCAAACATGCGGGTATTGGCTATTTAACAATACTTATTACACAGGCCAACAAAAATNTAAACAAGACATAAACATACATTTATCTAGAGAATGTGTTCTCTCGGAAAAAACAACAATGAAAATGGATACTGCGACATAAATTTAAAATTTTGGCAGGGTGGAAACCCGAAAATATGTCTGGATTAAAAAACTTCCGTTTACCTTTCATTTGACACCGATATTGCCATATTTTTTTATAATTTAACGATAGTGTTTCTTATCCGTCTTGTAGCTATACTTTTGGCCATAATTGCGGTACCAGCCCCGCAAACATTTGGAGTCATAAATGAGTCTTTAAGGAGTCCTATTTCGGAGCCATTACGCTCATAATGAGCTCATTTAAGAGTCCTATATGAGGGTGTTTCACTTCCTCCGAAGGTCGACTTATTTGAGCTTAAATTCATACATCAAATGAGCCTCCATATGAGTCATATTGGCCTCTTATTGACCTCATATACGGCTCATTTTGGACTCTTTTAAAACAACTTTTGGCCATATATGTATATGAATAATTTCAGACTCTTTTTGAGGCTGTTATCGGCTTCATAAATTACTACATTCGGACTCTTATTTTAAGTTGTTCTTTGAGTCTTATTGAACGCACTATATTTGCAAAGGCATTCAGCAAAAGTTCCCTTCAAATAACATATGTACATACATACTTACGTGCATATACACATTCCAACATGCATTCAATAGCAGCAGCTGCAAAATTTAGTTCATTTTTTGTTTTCTAATTATTTTCAATTTCTGTATAAACAAGTTTAGATATAAATTTCAAATCATTATTGTTTTTATTTGGCACAAGGTGCTGGTTCATAACTTGGATCATATATGAATCCTAAAAGATTCATATAAGAGTAAACAATTTTCTTGTTTTTGAAACTCATATTTCTTACCTACCTAGGACTCCTTTCGGACTCATATATTCGGAACGCTCACAATATTTTTGCGGGGAGCAGAGGTATCGAAACGATGTATTGTTTCAAAAGTGCCACTTTTTAAGCAGATTATTGTGTCCGAATTTGAGCATAATCGGTTACAGTTCATAGGAGATACGAATTTATTCGTGCTCAGAACCCATGTGGAGCGTGGCATCACCCATACATATCGAATTTTCCATACCGTATATCTCTGGAAGTATTTGTGGTAGTGTCCTGGAAATCGGTATAGAGATTTCGGGGCTACTGGAAAAGGGGGTGTGGCACTTTCAAAACATATTGAAACTTTTACCTATCTGTAAATACATACACCCAGAATAAAGTGTTTTTTATTTTTCGTAATAAATTTTTTTGTTAATTTTTTATAGAAATATAGTTCATTTTGCATCAAATGGCACCAAATTTTCAGTATACAGTTTTGTAGTTGACTCAATTTCAGTATCATAAATTGCAAGTTTTAAATGGCTATAAGTTACCGTTGGTTTTTGGGAACTTTTTCGCTGATGATGTTGCGCATTTTCTCCGTATAACCAATGCGTGATAGTTTTTTTTTTGTATGGGAAAAAATGCCGAAGAGTGTCAGTATGTAAAAGACTTATTCTGGTGGATGAACTCCTCCTAAACGGCCCATACGGGTTTAGTGAAATTTTTTTATGTGGTTGAGTAGGTCCCTGTATAGTTTAAGTTCACAACTTAAAACGTCAGGTGGGGCTGGAGTCGAGTTATTACTTAAAATCGTATTTGTGATCCGATTTGACTCATATTCGAGATATATATGTATTGGTAACGATAGGGGCAATACTATTGAAAAAAATATGCACAAGGTGGCGCTGGAGCCGAGTTATTGCTAAAAATCGTCATTTCGGAAGCACCAGGGATCAAAGTCAAATTACCTCCGTTAAATTAACCATCACAACCATTGCGGTCCTTGTTTTACGGTGAGTAAACAGAATGTGGACCAATGATACTCACCAGTTTGGAAAATTTCCACCAACTATACTTTACAGATTCAAGGACGATTCACCATCGAGGTGCAAGGACTTCTTCCCGGTATAACGCTTTCGTCAGGTTATTTAAGACGGCNGGTTGGTAGGTGGGTTTATTTTTATAAAGTGTTAATCATTTGCCGGACCCGGAAGAATCGGACCACTATAACATATAGCTCCCATACAACTTATTGTTCAGATATGAGATTTTTCGTTATACCTTCTCCATTTATGCAGCTAGGAACATGACATTTTGCAATACTTCCACCCATTATCAACAGAAAACTGAGAGTGAAAATTACAAAGATCGGATCACTATAACCTATAGCTCCCATACAACTGATTGTTCAGATATAAGANCCCGTTGATTTTTGATAATTTTTTTTGATGACAGTGGATATATTTTCATCCAATAAAAAACTTCCGAACACACTTTATATCGAAAAAATGCGTAAAATCGTAGACTTGGAATCTCTCTAAAAATTCTGAATTAAAAGTTTGTAGGTGATTTTTTTTTAATTTTTGTACAAAGTTAGAAATGTGGATTTTTGTACATACNTAGCTCCCATACAACTGATTGTTCAGATATAAGATTTTTCGTTATAACTCCTCCATTTAAGTAGCTAGGAACATGAAATTTTGCACTGTTGTCAGTCATTATCAAAGAATACTTTCAGTGAAATTGGCGAAGATCGGGTCGCTATAACCTATACCCTCCATAACGTAAATTCCATTNAAAAAATGCGTAAAATCGTAGACTTGGAATCTCTCTAAAAATTCTGAATTAAAAGTTTGTAGGTGATTTTTTTTTAATTTTTGTACAAAGTTAGAAATGTGGATTTTTGTACATACNGGTCGCTATAACCTATACCCTCCATAACGTAAATTCCATTGACGTAAATTTAGAAAATTTTGACATGCTGCTTAGTAGTTCTTTTTGGCCTTCCGGAGCTTTCGTTCGTGAATTTGAGTGGTACAGGCCCAACAAAAATAATAATTTAGCAAATATTCCCCGTCAGAATACTGAATCAAAAAAACTGATTACTAAAACTGCTTTAAGTATTTCTTATCAAAACGTAAGAGGCTTATATACTAANGGTACAGGCCCAACAAAAATAATAATTTAGCAAATATTCCCCGTCAGAATACTGAATCAAAAAAACTGATTACTAAAACTGCTTTAAGTATTTCTTATCAAAACGTAAGAGGCTTAAATACTAAATTAACGAACTTATATCTTAATAGCCTTGAATGCAATTATAGTATAATTTCTTTCACTGAAACTTGGCTCAAACCTCACATTTTTAATTCAGAGATTCTTTCAAATAATTATCACATCCACAGAAAAGATCGGGAGGACAGAGCCGGCGGATGTATGTATGTGTGTGTTGTAACCGCTCTCAAAGCGGCGCTCTGCATGCTTTAGTCACTGTTCTTGCAGGGTTACACATACATACATACTCAGATGTGAACAGTCAAATACGTGCGTAATAAATTTTGTATGAAGTAATTATTATTTTTAAATCGGAACATTTTTAAACGATAATCAAATATAAAGTATTCATTTTTACTATGCATTATTTCCCTTTGTGTAAATCAAGTTAATGTACTTCGCAATAAGTTTGGCAAAGTATTAGATCTTGTTTATGTTGATCATGCATCTAAGTCCGCTGTCCCACTAGTTCTGCCCGAAAATGTCTACCATCCTGCTTTCGAGATATCTTACGAAATTATAATCGATGGTAAAAATCGCGGTATCCAAACATAAGAACCAAATATTCGCTTTGATTTTACGAAAGCCAACTTTAAAAAACTGATTAAAGAATTGTCTAAATTGTCGTTGCCTATATACAAAGAAAAGGTTGAGCAAAGCGTTGCAAATTTTAATTTTACTGTACATAAATTTTTTGAAAAGTATGTGCCTAAACGCATGTGTGTTCCTGAAGAACAAACACAGTTATGGTTCACTAAAGAACTGAGAAATTTAAAAAAACAGAAAGTCACGTTATTTTAGAGTGCACAAAAGACCGGTTTACACTCATACTATGTAAAATACTCACTATTGCGTCACAAGTTATTTGAATTAAATAAAAAGTGTTCTAAAGCTTACTTGTGTAAAAGCAAACGGCGTATAATATATAACCCCAAATCATTTTATGAGTTCGTAAACTCCAAGCGAAATGTACATGGGTTTCCTTCCGCCATGAAGTATCAAAATACCGTTTCTGGTGATAATCAAACAATTTCTAACATGTTCACTCAGTTTTTTAAATCCAATTATTCCATTAACTCACATGCTCAAATTGACTATCCTTTTAAACTATTTATGTCCAATGAACTCAATAAATATACCAGTTATATCTCCCGATGATGTAGTACTTTATCTTAAATCCTTAAATAAGTCTTTCAGTTATCCCGATGATGTAGTAGTTTATCTTAAATCCTTAAATAAGTCTTTCAGTTATGGTCCTGATCAGATCCCTACTAGTATTCTTATAAATTGTGCTGATTATCTCTATGAGCCGTTAACAGCCTTATTTAATTTGTCACTTAAACAGGGCGTTTTTCCAACTATATGGAAGGAATCGTTCATAACCACGCTACATAAAAGCAGTAGCAGGTCCTCGGTGGAGAACTATCGGGGCATAGCTAAGCTCTCTGCAATTCCTAAATTATTTGAAGCAATTATTACAAATCAGTTGACGCATTCTATCTCTTCTACCATTTCATACTGCCAAGATAGGTTTTGCAAAGGCAAATCAACTTCAACAAATTTACTTGAGTTCACAACCTATATCTGAAAAGCATTTAGTGAAAGCAAAACTGTTGATGTTATATATACTGACTTCAGTAAAGCATTTGACAAAGTATGTCACTCGTTGCTCATCTATAAACTTGATCTTCTTGGTCTTCAATCTAATTTTCTTCTTATGTTTAAAAATACTATTTCTGACGTCATTGATGTTACTTCAGTAGTCCCGCAAGGTAGCCACCTAGGCCCGATTCTGTTCTTGCTTTTTATAAACGATATTTCTACAGATATAAAATTTTCAAAAATTTTAGTGTACGCATATGATATGAAACTTTATAAATCGTACGTGTCAATCAAAGAAAAGCATTTGCTACAAGCAGACTTAAACAGCATGGCGAACTGGTGCTATGTAAATCGTATGCCTCTAAATCTGGAAAAATGTAAAGTAATGTACTTCTCGCGAAGATCTTTTCAGCCACTTTCTTATACAATAGATAACCATAATTTGGAACAGGTANAGGGAGTTTTTCCAACTATATGGAAGGAATCGTTCATAACCACGCTAAATAAAAGCAGTAGCAGGTCCTCGGTGGAGAACTATCGGGGCATAGCTAAGNCAGGGCGTTTTTCCAACTATATGGAAGGAATCGTTCATAACCACGCTACATAAAAGCAGTAGCAGGTCCTCGGTGGAGAACTATCGGGGCATAGCTAAGCTCTCTGCAATTCCTAAATTATTTGAAGCAATTATTACAAATCAGTTGACGCATTCTATCTCTTCTACCATTTCATACTGCCAAGATAGGTTTTGCAAAGGCAAATCAACTTCAACAAATTTACTTGAGTTCACAACCTATATCTGAAAAGCATTTAGTGAAAGCAAAACTGTTGATGTTATATATACTGACTTCAGTAAAGCATTTGACAAAGTATGTCACTCGTTGCTCATCTATAAACTTGATCTTCTTGGTCTTCAATCTAATTTTCTTCTTATGTTTAAAAATACTATTTCTGACGTCATTGATGTTACTTCAGTAGTCCCGCAAGGTAGCCACCTAGGCCCGATTCTGTTCTTGCTTTTTATAAACGATATTTCTACAGATATAAAATTTTCAAAAATTTTAGTGTACGCATATGATATGAAACTTTATAAATCGTACGTGTCAATCAAAGAAAAGCATTTGCTACAAGCAGACTTAAACAGCATGGCGAACTGGTGCTATGTAAATCGTATGCCTCTAAATCTGGAAAAATGTAAAGTAATGTACTTCTCGCGAAGATCTTTTCAGCCACTTTCTTATACAATAGATAACCATAATTTGGAACAGGTATACAATTTGTGGACCTTGGTATCACAATGGATCCGAAAATTAAGTTTAATCTTCACATTAATGTGACAGTCAACAAGGCTAAAGGTGTACTTGCATTTATGAAACGATGGTCAAATGAATTTAGTAACCCTTATATCACTAAAACCCTGTTTACAACATTAGTTAGACCGATTCTGGAATACGGTTCGGTGGTTTGGAATCCAAGGTATCAAATTTACTCAGACAAGATAGAATCAATTCAAAAACAATTCCTACTTTTTGCTTTAAGAAATTTCCGTTGGGATTCTCAATATAACCTCCCGCCTTATACGACCCGATTAAACTTATTAATCTTCCAACACTTTCCAGTCGCAGGCAAATGCTTGGTAGAATTTTTATAGTTAAATTACTAACAGGCTCAATTTCAAGTCCGCTTCTTCCGGGTGAAGTTACCCTTAATGTTCCCTCCCGTGTATCAAGACTCTTCTATCCCCAATTTTTGAAAACTTGTAAAACTAATTTTGAATTACACGAGCCACTCCGTTGCTTATGCCAGGATTTTAACTCTCATTCCAGCACATTTGATATACCTGATTCGCTTTTCAGCATTAAGAAGGCGATACTATCCTCTCTCAATAAATGAATCATTAACGTAAAGACATAAAATCAGTTCTGTAGCTGAACAGTTTTAGATCTCGACACTTAACAAATTCCTTCCTATCGTGACTCGGCGCAAAAAATTGAAAATATTGGTTCCGTTCGTCATGCGGACTGCGCCTCTCGTGCGGATGGGCGGGAATGGAGGGTAAAAACCGTTGGGATTATTATTATTATAAAATATTATGTTGCACAGCTACAAAACTATGTGAGAAAACTTTTCAGAAAAACTTTTTGACAAATAAATTTGTTTTCATTTGAAAACAGAATCGTAATTTTATGTAAAGTGATGAAAAATATACTATTCGCTTCACGTTTTCACAGAACGAGAATTCGCCCCCTAGACTCAAAAAAAAATGAAAAATGCATATAGAAGCGGAATAGTAATTTTCTTCTATTAAAATTTCTTAAATTAGTTTACAGCTATCGAAGAAAAAATGCAAAGTACAGCAAAAGCAAAGTAGTTTTTTAAGCAACAGAAATAATTAAAATAATGTAACTAAACAACGAGCTTTGAGATCACCTACAATACACGCGGTAGAAATTATGATATTTTTAAAAGTTAACAGAATGTTAATCTTCAAAGAAATGTCCAATTTTTCACCTATGTATGTATTACGAAATCTTTTGGGGCAGGAATTTTTCCCTGATGCCAACGTCCATTGCTTTTAATTTGAACATCCTATTTGAAAACTTCCCTAAGTTAATAAAAACAGCTAAAGAAGTGTAAGTTCGGGCGAAACCGAATTTATATTCCCGGCGCACAGTGTGCACAATTTCACCTTCAAAAAATTGGTCAAAAATAGTGTTCTTCGAAAAAAACACACAAAATCCACCGGATTTATTGAAAAAACAACTCAGGTAGAAATCGACCTCCCCGAGCGGTCGTTTCAACAATGTCTGAAGGTCGTCCACGACTTTTTGTGCTCGCGCTTCAGTTTTGTTGTCACTGCTGGACTGCTGGCCGCTGCATGTGCTAGACCTATCTGGGCACTGAGATTGTAAATCTCTTTTCCCTCCCGAGCAAATAGCTCAATTGGCATGACGCCAAAAATTACTAAAACCAAAACTATATTTATACGTTTGATTGTTTGAAAAGTCGAATTTAAATAAATTATACACCAGTTATGTGAAATATTTCAATATTGCTATCAAAAGAAAGAGTTTTAAGAAAGTTTCAGTTAAAAAGTATGAGACTAAATAAAAATAAAATATTTTTGGGAGTGATAAGAAGTAGTTGATTAAAAAATTGCTAGTTTACTCACTTTTACTATGCAATTTGAACCGGTTTGATCCAAACCGGATTCTAAAATTTTTTAAAATGAACACGAATTAATTTGTTTGTTAATTACAATTTGCCATGCTATTTAAAAAAATAGAATACCAAATCAAGGCAATTATAAGTTTTGGTTATCAACGCTTCATTTCTGGACTCGATTGTTTGAATGTTTACAACAAATAGCCTACCGTCTGTCCTTTAAGACAGTGGTCGGTCGGCATTCTAACACATTCAAATGATTCAATAAGTGAGACTGTGTGCGTTAAATGCACGGTGCAGCTTCCGCTCTTCGTATACGTGTGAAACACACATGTGCTCAGATAGCGCTCAGTGAGCTATGGCCTGCCGACCACTACTTTAAGACATAGCAAGTACGAAAAGAAAATATGTAGGGCTAAATTTATTGAAAATAAAACCCAGAGAGCGGGATAAATAATTATAATCGATCAAGGCAAACAAGGGTATGATACAACAAATGACGGAAACACTGCTCTGCGTTTTTTTTGCATTTGTTGACGGTGCCACAGCAATAACTCATCTGGATAAATCTTTAATTTAAAATGTTTTTCTGTTGCTAAAAGCATCTACTGGCGGAGAAGTAATAAAACCTACGACTGCAGTAATTTGGTAACCGATACTTGTACCTCAGAAATTATAGTTGATAAGTACAACATGCATAGTTCTGTGCACACACTACTAATACAACGGTGCGCTGTTATTAAGTTCTTTGATTTACCAATAAACAATATTTTCTAAATTCTAAATTTATTTGTTTGTCTAACTATTTGTTTTAACGTGCTTTAGCAGGCTTACTATCTGAAGAAGCTTTAGGAAGTTCACATAAGAACTTTAGAAAATGTCTCGAAGCAACTTAAAACAAAGAAACCAACCATCAAGGGGTTCCGATATAAGTATTAAATAATATAGTCTTGTCAGTGGCGGATCCAGCGGGGGGGTTTTGGGGGTTAAACTACGTGCCAGTCAGTGCCGGACCCACGGGGGTGTTTTAATATGGCACATATGTATGTATAATATGGCGTGTATGCATTAGAAGACCCCCCCGTGGCTCCGCCACTGACTGACACGTAGTTTAACCCCCAAAACCCCCCGCTGGATCGGCCACTGAGTATTGTTGAATATGAAGAAACAGATAACAGCATAGAACAATTTGCATCATTTATTTGTCTCTCCTCTGAGAATTTAAGTTCAGAAACTGATATATAATACACAATAAATATCCAATAAATTTATATTTTCGTTTTATTTTCTTAATTTTAGGAAATGCCCGTTGTTTTCTGTTAAAACAGTTATCCATATGTTGTAGTAAAATTGAACACCTCAACAACAATTATGCCCTATTTACCTCCATAGTAAAAAGTGAAATACTCGGTTTTTCAAAATTGGTAACCGGTCCAAGCAAATAAAATTACAATGATGTAATCCCTTTTAGAGTACAGTTTCAACAAATTCTACCCCTTCCATTTTAGTCCGTTGTTTGTACGGAGTCGGTGCACTGGGGCCCCGGGGACAATTGGTTAAGTAATAAATGGAAATGGGATAAGATTGCTCAGCCATTCACTTTTTCCTAAGACGTGTATTACGAAATTGTATCAAATAGCATCGGAAATTTAAATTTTGTAAACATGTTTACAGAGTTTTGAAAAAATATTTATATTATTTATATTACTAGCTAATTAAGTAATGAGATTTGATTTAGTGAATTATTTTGAGACTAAGAAGGCATCATGAAGTGAAAAAAAAACCAAAATTGCCAAAAATCAACGGTACGTCCTAGTTATTTAAAAATATATCGGGAAAAGGTTTTTTCATCAAAATTCTTATTTTTGCGAGCACTAACTGAAAAATAAAGATGAGGGGCTGAAATTACGCCACAACTCTTTTTTTGTGACCGATAACGAAATTTTCATAAGAGACCGAAAGAAAAAAATTAGACGTTTTATTTGACAGTCTAATACATATACATACATTCATTCATGGTATGTATTTTAAACATACTTACACATCTGTGGACATTTGAAAGAACAACTTAAGTCTCTCTTTAACGGACATACAAAATATGTAGCATATGTCGGCAACGCTTTTTGCCGTCGAGCAATAAATTTCATTTACATAAATGATACAAGGTTGTTTGTTTTTTATTTAATTATTTATTAAAAAATGTATGTATATAGCCGAAATTTTTTTTTTTGTTAAAAATTCTTACTTTTGCGAGCGCTGATAGTAAAATGAAGACAGAGGGTTGATATTTTGCCACAATTACTTTTTTGTAACTGACAGCCAAATTTTAATATAGGACCGAAAGAAACCAAACAGTCGTTTTATTTGACACGGTTTAATATGTATCTATGTATGTATTCATGTATACATGTACACATGTATAAATATTTTCCAAAATTTTCTATGTTTGTTCAAGTTGTTAACAATTATATTTTCGAGCTTTTACATCTTCCTTGAGCAGTGTTTCGTGGAAAAACAACATAATGAAATTTAAAAAAGTATACTTTACAAAATTTCTCCTGACAACTGCATTTTTTAAGCGATATTTGCGATATAGTATATGTATATAAGATATCCAAAAGTGTGACTCATTTGAGATTTTGCAGCATACATATTTATGTATGCATACGAACGTATGCAGCTATACAGTTATATAGAAGCATTTCCCTTCGAATGCACATATGGGGCATTCCATCGCCACGGGTGAGACATTTGTACAGCAAAAAATTTCTTTCTTTTTAAATTCAAGTGTAAAGGACTCAGCAATTCTGCATTTCGATAAAGCTACACTTAATTCACTTATTTATAATTTGTTAAGAAACACGAAAAGTGTCAGCTTAGTTTTATAAGGAAAATTCTCAGTGGTTTCTTCTGTCAGGGGTGGGACAAAAGAGACACAACTTTTTGGAGCAGATATATTATACGAAAAATTTACGAATATACCTAAGATATCTATTCGAATTAGATGTTTTATTTAATAGAAAAAACTAGCAGTACTATAAAAGCAAAACCCGCAACAAAAATAATTGTTTTACTATAAAGAACATCCAAAATTATCCTGTCGCGGGAGGGAAAACTTTTTTCACAGATGAAAGTCGCACGATTTTTTTCATTAATGTTGTTTATATTAAAGGGTTTAGTAATTACAAATCTAATAGACCAATTACAATATCTATTGACCCACTTCTGTCTTAGTACAGTCATGTTAATACCAGTGTTGTCACTTTGTGAGTAATTCTTCAAAACTTGAGGAATTTCGGGTGCGCTTGAATATTTTTTGATGAATTCTTGAGGAATTTTCTCTCGATATATTTGCAGATAACAAATGTAGCCATGTTTTACAGAAGAGATTTGTTAAATCGCTCTACAAAGTCTTGAAAAAAAAGCTTTCCGAAGTTTTATAAAGAGCGAAATAAACCACACAAGTGGCTTGTCAAACATTCTTCAAACCTAGTTTTCCCATTTCGCCATACACAATGCAAACATGACTCGTTCAAGCAAAGAATTTTAGTGTTCTTCTGGTTCACAATATAAAAGAGTTTGGTTTTCTTCGATTTTTCTCCCTTGCGTCCTCATTCCGTTGCGAATGAAGCGATTTTATCATACACAACGTAAGCGGTTTGATCAAACGTCAACATGGCGGCCAGAAAATCAAAAAATTTTGATTTTCGTTTACATTTTCCTCAAACGGTTTGTCAAACCTTCAAACACCCCCACATACAACATAAATATCTTTAAGGAAAGGGATATTTCGCTTGGTTTGTCAAGCCGCTTGTGTGGTGTTTTTCGCCCTTAATTGNGATGGCAATGCAATTCGGCTCATATGTTCTGAATACTCCTTAATTATTTACAAGTTTGTTTGGGCTAGCTGAGAGTTGCTGGTGTCGATATATTTGTATAAAATTGGTTTTATGATCAAATTAGGCTCAAATTTAGCTATCCTTTGGTCTCATCATTTTCTTCTTATNTACATTTTCCTCAAACGGTTTGTCAAACCTTCAAACACCCCCACATACAACATAAATATCTTTAAGGAAAGGGATATTTCGCTTGGTTTGTCAAGCCGCTTGTGTGGTGNTTTTATGATCAAATTAGGCTCAAATTTAGCTATCCTTTGGTCTCATCATTTTCTTCTTATTTGGCACTGTAACCGCCTAAGCGATTTTGGCCAAGTTGTTTTCTGTGCCAACTGACGCCAATCGGAAATGCCAAGTGAAGCCAAGTCCTTCTCCACTTAGTCTCTCCATCGCAGTGGGAGTCTCGCTCTTCCGCTGCTACTAACAGCGCGTTTTGCGTTGAATACTTTCAGAGCTGGAGCCAGCGGAACCGCTGTATTTTAATTCGTTGCAAGAGCAATTTCCCACCTGTTTTTAATCAACCCTTTTATTAATTTCTCTTAACTTCATAGTTTTNCCTTAATTGCTGCATTTGCTGCTAAATATTCAAAATGGTATCGATAATTTTTTTCATTCCATCGTTATATTTTCAACTTATTTTAAACTTGCAAAATCTCGGTAACGAATGGAGAGAACACGCNTGAATTCTTGAGGAATTTTCTCTCGATATATTTGCAGATAACAAATGTAGCCATGTTTTACAGAAGAGATTTGTTAAATCGCTCTACAAAGTCTTGAAAAAAAAGCTTTCCGAAGTTTTATAAAGAGCGAAATAAACCACACAAGTGGCTTGTCAAACATTCTTCAAACCTAGTTTTCCCATTTCGCCATACACAATGCAAACATGACTCGTTCAAGCAAAGAATTTTAGTGTTCTTCTGGTTCACAATATAAAAGAGTTTGGTTTTCTTCGATTTTTCTCCCTTGCGTCCTCATTCCGTTGCGAATGAAGCGATTTTATCATACACAACGTAAGCGGTTTGATCAAACGTCAACATGGCGGCCAGAAAATCAAAAAATTTTGATTTTCGTTTACATTTTCCTCAAACGGTTTGTCAAACCTTCAAACACCCCCACATACAACATAAATATCTTTAAGGAAAGGGATATTTCGCTTGGTTTGTCAAGCCGCTTGTGTGGTGTTTTTCGCCCTTAATTGCTGCATTTGCTGCTAAATATTCAAAATGGTATCGATAATTTTTTTCATTCCATCGTTATATTTTCAACTTATTTTAAACTTGCAAAATCTCGGTAACGAATGGAGAGAACACGCATTGTTCGATCATAAGGATATTCATATTGATTCCTCATTAGATCCAGACAATTATAGGAAACAAGTTTTTGAATTAAAAGATTCTTCAGGTTCATATAAGTTTCCCAATTAAAAAAACTTATATCTGCATTACTAATATAGCCCTTTTCTAATGCTTCAGTGGAACGTATATTTAGTAGTTTAATATTGTGTAGGATTGACTTAAGGACCAGATTGAGCAGTGATATAGTTGCAGCATATAATAATAATAATAATAATAATAATAATAATAATAATAATAATAGATTGGCGCTTACACATATGTTAGTGTTTGGCCGAGCTTCTCCTCCGATTTGTGACGTGCGCCTTGATGTTGTCACACAAAGAGGAGGGACCTACAAGTTTAACGCCGACTTCGAACGGCGATTGTATTTTTATGAGAAGCTGTTTTTCATGGCAGAAATACACTCGGAGGTTTGCCATTGCCTGCCGAGGGGCGACCGCTGTTAAGGAAAAACCTTTTTCCTAATTTTTTTTCGATGTTGCTTTGACCAGCACTGCTTACCACTACACCACAGCGGCCACCAGCGTATATTATATAAAAAGTAAGGCATAAAAAATAACGGTGATACTTTGTTTGAACCGCAAGAACAAATATACCAATTGAATTGGAGAACGTAATTAATTTTTATACTAAGTACCTGTAAATAGTATGCAGTACACAATACTCATAACTGTAATAAGAAAATTTTGAGTAATTTGTTCGGATTTTCAGGAATTTTCGTTTGTTTTTGAGGAATTTGGTAATTTTTTTGTTGCAACACTGGTTAAGACTGCACTGCAGCCCTCAGGATCTGTTTTAGGGGACAACAGTTACCCCAAACGAAAGTTAATGATCCCCATATTAAAGTGTTAAAATGTATGTCGATTGCACTTCTGCGCGGTGCATCTGATGGCAATGCAATTCGGCTCATATGTTCTGAATACTCCTTAATTATTTACAAGTTTGTTTGGGCTAGCTGAGAGTTGCTGGTGTCGATATATTTGTATAAAATTGGTTTTATGATCAAATTAGGCTCAAATTTAGCTATCCTTTGGTCTCATCATTTTCTTCTTATTTGGCACTGTAACCGCCTAAGCGATTTTGGCCAAGTTGTTTTCTGTGCCAACTGACGCCAATCGGAAATGCCAAGTGAAGCCAAGTCCTTCTCCACTTAGTCTCTCCATCGCAGTGGGAGTCTCGCTCTTCCGCTGCTACTAACAGCGCGTTTTGCGTTGAATACTTTCAGAGCTGGAGCCAGCGGAACCGCTGTATTTTAATTCGTTGCAAGAGCAATTTCCCACCTGTTTTTAATCAACCCTTTTATTAATTTCTCTTAACTTCATAGTTTTAACGCCCAACATAACTTAAATTAGTTATTTAATTGTAAGGCTGCACTATTAGAACCAATTTTTTTTAACTGTTACGGGCGGGACACGATATATCGTTTCAAGGGACGTAAAGAATTAAAAAAGTATTGAAGTAGGGCCATATATTAAAAATATAATTTAGCTATGTAGTTTTAGAAAAAAAAACCAAATTAATAACTAAAAATACTAATTTTTATTTTTTTGTCGCGGGATTGACATGGAAAATCATAGTTGGTTCGTACTGTAATATAAATTAAATACTTAATTTTCTTCAGTGCAATGTTTATGCGCAGGGACGAAGAAAGGTTGGGACATTTATTCACCACTTAATGAAAATTAATGAAATAACTACTCCATTGATTAAAAATGTATACTTGTATTCAAATAGGGATCTAATGTTCAAGTTTTACATGTATCTAGAGTGTAATAAAATAATATAACTAAATTTTTTTCGAAATTACGTACACTTAGTGTATTGGGTACTGATTTATCAAGTGTTCATGTTTAAAAATTAACTTCATAATTGTACACAAAGATTTACATACGCATGGAATACCCCATATGAAATAATAAAGCATGCATATGCCTCAAAATATTTACACATTGCTAGCCAAAAAGGTCCTTTCAACCTTGACTGGTCGACATGGCAGCTGCTCAATATCAATAAAAAAGGAACACGCAGGGTTGATTATGAATAAACCTGTTTTGTGAAGCACAGTGTTTGGAAATCATATTCGCACCTCATGCAGATAAAGTACATATGTGCATGTAATTAGTACATACATACATATGTATGTATTGGTGTAGGTATCTTCCTACGAATAAACGCATATATGCATGCGTGTATAAAGTTAATGTATACAAATTTATATAAGTAGAGAATAAAGCGTTATCACCAATTACTAAAATTATGTTGAATTTCATTTGTGCTTTTACCCTTTACCCTCACCCAGGAAGATTTTTCTTGTGTGTGTGTGTTCTTAGTACAACAAATGAATCAATTAATACTTCTTTACTTTTTCAATGAAATAGTTCGAGGTGCGAATTGGGGGGGACAAAATTATTTACCGATATTTTTTGGGTATATTTAAGATGCTGATTTTCGAAATAATATCCCTTAGATTGGGTCTTGTTTGCAAATAGTGGCGAATTTTACAAAATTTATTAGGGGCCCGTTGGTTTACAGATACAAGTCTGGCCTTTAATTTGGTAAAAGCCATGCAGCTGTAGAATAACATTTGTAGAAATATAACGTACAATTTCGTTTCATCTCTAGTTGTTTTCAGCTAGGTTTTATGGAATTTGCAAACATAAGTGAAAGAACAAAGGATTAACGGCGATAATAATGTCAGCATCGGAATCCAACGCAGAATAACTCTTGCCAACAAGTGCTACTTTGGACTGAGTAGGCAATTCAGGAGTCTTCTCTCTACGTTCGAAAACCACACTCTATCAGTCACTCATCATTCCCGTGCTGGTATATGGCGTAGAATCATGGACAATGACAACATCCGTTGAGGTGGCTCTTGGAGTATTCCAGAGAAAGATTTTGCGAAAGATTTACGGACCTTTAAGCTTTGGCGTCGGCGAGTACCGAGACGATGGAACGATAAGCTGTATGAGCTTTGCAGCGACATGGACATAGTGCAGCGAATTTAAATACAGCGGCTCTGAAAGTATTCGACTCGGAACCCGCTGGTGGTAGCAGAATAAGCACTTGGAATTCCCAATTGGCTTCAGTTGGCACAGAAGAGAAGCAACTGGCGTGCTTTGTTGAATTAGGCCAAAATCGCTTAGGAGGTTCCAGGGTTGAGATTTTCCTACCGAAATTGGTAGGTTTTTTCTCGTAGGATGGTAGGACGCTTAAAATTTTGCTAGGTTTCGTTGCCCATAAAACAGAAAACATCTCTGGTTTGTTGTAGTGTGTCACTTTGTCAGCTCTGTGAGTAGGTAGGATCTCAAAGTTTTTAACTGCAACTCGAAGAAATTAATGGCAAACCCGCAGCGCGCAGATTTTTCTCCCAGCCCGGCATTTGGTAAGCGTAAACGTGAGGTTTATTTTTACCTTACTTATTTATGTACAAATATACACTTCATAATAAATATGTGTATGCAAGTGAGTGATTTTATTTTCTACTACTATTTTTCACGTCATTTACTCCGAAGGCTTTATTAAAACTATAAACTATGCGAATTTTTTTTATCATTTTTTCTTCGGTTTTTCGCAATTTATTCGAAATTTTGAGGGTGTAGAAGTCAAACGGACCTCAGATTCGCGTTCATCGGGTTAAATTGAATGACGGTAAGTAGGTTTGGTTAAAAGCACACACCACTTTTTTTTGTGTGCTATGTATAATATGTACTTGAATATCTATATACTAGCTATTATTCTGATCTTTTACTGCCGTCAAGCGGCGTTTTCTTAAATGGTAGGAAATAAATCATATTGGTAGGTTTTTGAAACAGCTCTTGGTAGGAAAGAAAGTTTTTCAGTGGTAAACCCTGGCGCCAAATAAGAAAAAGAAGAAGATGTCAGTTAAGTATCAGACAAGTTCTAACATCAGAAAGTACTTTTTGTGAAAATGCGAAATAGCATTATTTGAATATTAGCCCTCGATATGCAGAAATTAAAAAAACCATCGATTGTCGACGAGTTTTAGAGTAATTGCTTCTTAAAATCACTTATAGCTGAAATGCTTAAGAAAGCGTTTATTGACCTTTAGCCGTACACATGGGCGTCGCTACGTAGGGGCGGCGGGGGGGAGGGCTGGGGACACATTGTTATGGCATGTCATTGCTTCTTAGCTTAGCTGTTGTGTTTCTGCCGCATATTTTTAAAGAGGCCGAAAAGAGCCACATCTAAGTTCTAAATGCTACAAAGAGCCCCAAAAAAAGAACAAGAGAAACAAATTTTTTTTTTAATAAAATTATTATTAGAAATGAAAAACATTAATTTTGGTATTATTCTATTTTATGTAAGATAGATATAAAAGAAAATTCAAAAGATCCCTTTGGCGAGATTTTCAAAATCTGGTTTTAGGTCAGTTAAAGCCGTTCGTAGCAATTATGTTAAATGTTGGATAGTCAATAGGTACGTTCGTTTAAAATCTCCAGTAAAAAATGTCCAACAGCGAAATTCCGGCGAAATGTCAAATGTTATCTCACAAGAGAAAAATATCCAAAATAGTACGCAACAGAAAATTTGCAGAAACTTGCAAATTAGACGAACAGCTGATAGAAATATTGTTTACATTCAAAAAAATTTAAAACGTAAGAAAACAAATCTTGAAGTTTTATCCTGACACTGTTCACTGACTAAACGAATAATTACTTACTTCTTATAAGTTTAATTAGTCGCATTTTACTATTTTAACTTCCAAACCATCAAATTCAATTTAGGGATTTGCGTAAATTCCAACCAGCTGTTTTTGATCAGCTGTTTCTTGTAGGCAAATTGCTGTTGGCAAAAATTTTTCCAGCAGAAACTAGCAGATTTCCCTCAAATGAAATGTCATTTTGCTCTCTCAATTTCCCTACTTTGCAAGTTTTTTGCGTACGCGAACACAAAAAGCAGATAATTTTTATAACTCTCAATAATTAACAAGTACGCGAAAGCAACTAATTGTGAACGGTATTCTTACTTTACGAATTTCATTGTAGTGTAATGGCATCGCTAACAATACGGCAGCACTATTCAGCGCCGCCGTAATGTTGGTAGCCCTGTTTGGAACATACGTTCCACCGGTAGATAAACCCGAGTGAAAAAACGTATATCAATTCAATTGGATATACGCACTCTTGCAAGCCGGTTGTACCAGATTATATATATTAAAACTAAATAAAACGAACTAAGTTAATTTCAACAAATAGAAGACGTTTTAATTCATTCGCTAGTAGTTTTCGCGCGTGTTATTAGCAAAACTTTTATTGAGTCGGCCAGCAGAGTACCGAGCAACTTGAGCGCTACTTTTCCCAGGGTGGAAGCAGCCCCTGAAGGAACACCCACTGTAATTGCAGTAAAGCAGCAAGTGCATTGTAAAAGCAGTAATTGGGACCAGGAAAGTTACCGGAGCCAGCGTTCAGCACGAACGGGTAAGCGAGTGCCAAATTAAGAAGTTTACATTTTTGAAAAACCCAATGAGCGGGCTGAGGGCCCAACATGGCGACCGTGACAGGACGCATGAGGCAACATTTTTTTTGACACCCTGGACGGCAGGCGTGTCTAATGGGCTTCGGGNGAAGTTTACATTTTTGAAAAACCCAATGAGCGGGCTGAGGGCCCAACATGGCGACCGTGACAGGACGCATGAGGCAACATTTTTTTTGACACCCTGGACGGCAGGCGTGTCTAATGGGCGTCGGGTGCAATACAGTGTTGGTGGTAGTGGCGGACAGAGTTTCATTGCGGTAGGCAATAACGGGGTGCTGTACAACGTCACCCGTATAGAGCCGCGCACAAATCCGCGCTGCCTTTTCGTCCCGTGCATTTTTGCACATAACGGGAAGCCCTGCCAGCACCAACGACAGCAGTACGAAATAACTCGCATAACGCCATATATAACGGCGCGAAAAACGGCACGCTGCTTTGTCACGAACGGCGCGCGATATAACGGGGAGCCCTGCTGCCACCTACAACAGCAGCAGCAGCATACACCGTTACGTATATGTATTACAGTGACTGACGCCAAACAAAGAAGCGGTACAGCACCGCTATAAACCGCTGTGTGCTAACGAACGTCACGACACCTAAAACACAGTTGTGCGTTGCAAAAGCACACGAATTCAGCAAACTACAAGACAACAAAACCAAAATTTCAAACGTANATACAGCACCGCTATAAACCGCTATGTGCTAACGAACGCCACGACACCAAAAATGCAGTTGTGCAGTTGCAAAAGAATACGAACTCAACAAACCACAAGACAACAACACCAAAATTTCAAACGTACGTTTTGGGAAGAAGCAGACTAAGGCGATGAATGAGACGGCAGCGAGGGAGCCAAGCAGCGGGTGGTTCGTTTAAGTTTAATTTCATATACTATACATATGTACTTAGTCAGTCATATTTTAATACTGTAATACAGTGGCTCATTCCTTTACTTAAATTTCCTTTTTCCAAATTCATTTTTCAATACTTAGCTTTAATGATTCAAGGCTTTAAAGCCACTTTCGAATTCATTTTCAATATTTAGTTTTAAGTGATTTGAGGTATTAAACATATTTTTCAACTTTATTCAAATTTTTTTTTATCTTTCATTATTTAGCTGTAAGTGGCGTGAGGGATTCAACCCCTTTTTCAAATTCATTTTCATTATTCAATAATTTTAACAAATATTTCAAGATGTGACTGATCCATTTATACATATTCATAATGCCAACTTGAATTAAATGAGGTGATATACCCAATGGCAAATTTTTCTTTTTTTTATAAAAATTAAATTTTCAGGTTTGAGAAAGTTTTATAACTAAAATGATTAATGTATCCACCTAGGTATAAGTGACTTAATACAGTTCTTGCTAAATTTTTATCGATTCTATTTTCCCCTGCTTTCTATTCAAAATACCAAACTTTATTTCAGCATACCTACTTTACTACTTTTTACCATATACTGAGAAAAACATAAGTATTTTTCACAATTCTATTTCTTCTTGAGATTTTTATTTGAACATGGGGAGCGATAGCTTGTTTTGTAAGTTTGGGCCTCCACTTCTTTAAGATTAGCCGGTTATGAGCGAATTCGATATAGAATTTAATGCATATAAAGCAGATTTTGATAAGATTACTAAGCGCATTTTACAAAATAGACCGTTGTCTACGAATGCGAAAAAATAAACGACTACAAATATTCGCTTATCACAGCTTACAATAATATTTTGCTACTAGTTATTGGCAATAGTTTGGCTCATACCTGTAATCTCAAGGAAGTTCAAGTTAAGTTAGCCCTTTGTAAGGAACAGTTAGCAAAGTGCTTTACTAAACTGAATTGGCGCGTTAGGATTCCACCGGATAGCTTATCGCTAATTCGCCAATCAGACTTAGTTTACTCTGAGTCAGAAGAAGAGTTTAGTGACGCCAAGTCAGAAGCTTCGGTACAATTCAGTCTTAAAAGAAGAACTTCACTTCCATCATTTAAAGATCTGCTAACTGTATCCGACGAGCCGTCAACAGCTACCAGTTCGCCAAATATTTCGACTATTTTTAAAGAATTTTTAGACATGGGTACCCTTGAACAGAAGAAATCCTTTATTAGTCTTTGTGCCTCAAACATTAGCGAAAATTACAATGGCGATCCGCTAGCACTTCAATCATTTATCGATAAAATTAATTTGATTGGAGATTTTGCAGACGAAAATTTAAATACAACTTTTATATCATTTTTGAAATCCAAGCTCGAAGGCAAGGCACGTGAAGCAATTCCAACAGAAGTCAATTCAGTCCGACAAATAAAAGATGCGTTGAGAAACAGAATAAAGCCAGACAACTCGAAAGTTGTAGCTGGGAAAATTGCATCTTTACATGTCACAAATAACAATTATACGGAATTTGCTAAGCGTGTCGAGGAATTTTCGGATGCATTAGAGCGTTCTTTGATCATTGAAGGTATGACACAATCTAAGGCCCATGAAATGGCAGTCGAGCAAACAGTTAACGTTTGTAGACTTAATACTCGGTCGGATTTGGTCAAATCAATTTTATCGTCAACTACCGTCAGTGATTCAAAAGACGTAGTGGCAAAAATGATAGTCGAACAAAATAATCAAGTGAAAGAGCGTCAAGTGTTAGCGTTTCGATCCAGAGTAAATAGGCCAAATATTTTTAGAGGTAGCTTCAGAGGTCACAACTTCAATCGGTACAACAATAACAATCTCAGACAAAATAATTCGAATTTCAGTAGGTACAATAATAACGGTAATAACAGTAGGTACAACAATTACGGTTCAAGGTATAACGGTAACAATTTCAACAATGATATTAATCGGTCATCAAACAACAATAATCGAAATAATAACAGCAACAATAATAGTAGTAGACGTCCAAATTCACGCAATAATGCTAATGTGCGCGCTTTAAACGCCCACGCCCCTCAGGAGCGAACACTGAGGGCGGAAGAATTGGACAATTAATAAAATCTTTTTCGACAAAAGGCATTTGTTGCTTACATTTGAATTACTCTGACTTTATCGAATTGAAAATTAATGGGTCAAACAAATTTTGTACGGTTTTAGTCGACACGTAAGCCGACATTTCTCTAATAAAAAACTGTAGCATTGATAAACATTTTCCTATAAATACAAACGATATAATTAACATTACCGGTGTCACATCTAATACTGTTTCTACTTTAGGTACGATTACCGTAAACTTGACTTTTACTGATTTATACATTAAACATACTTTACATGTAGTAAACAACGATTTTAACATACCATCTGATGGTATACTGGGTAAAGATTTTCTGAAAGGTAACAAATGCGTTATTAGCTATGCAAGCATTTGTATATCCTTCTGGGTCGGCAATGAAAAAGTCCCGAAAGATCCTACACGGACCCGAAAACGACACTTGTATCATACCACCCAGATGCGATATTTATCGAATTTTCAATTTTGGCAATTCGCCAGATCCACTTTTTGTAGAATCACAAGAAGTTGAACATGGCGTATTCACAGCAAGATGCATAGTTCAGAACGTATATTTATAGAGAAGGTCCAAGAACGAATCAGCGTAGAAACTGTCAAATACCAACAAAACTGGCGAAGCGAATTTTAAGAGCGGCCAGCCAGAGACAATCGAATTTTAACAGAGCCCAGCCAGGGGCAAAATAAATTTAACAGAAATTGTCTCATCAAAGCAAATGCATGTTTTTCTTGTTAGACGCGAAATGCTGATGGCTTTTTACGTTTTTACAACGCTTTTATTGTTCTTTAAATTGGTTAATTATTTAAATTAAATGCATGCATAGGTCGAAATATGTAATATGTACATATTGTGTACATGCATATGTATGCGAGATACAATTTTGTGAATCTAAAAAGTGAAAGTTATGCAAATATGTAGTATGCAATTGGCAAATTCGTGGGTGATTTGCCGTCGGCATTTGGGTTGAAAAAAATCGACTTTTACTTTTTTACCGATTCATATGGTAGATGCTACGCTATTTTCATGCAACAAACCGCAGTTTTCTAGCTGCCTTAGTTTTTCCCCAAATTCACTTTAAAGATGGACACATTGACCAAAAAACGCAAATGCGCACTGTTTGGTGATTTGGTGTCGGCATTAAAACCGAAGAAAATCGGTTTTTATATTTTTAACGATTCTAGTGGTAGTTTATAGGTACGCTATTTTCAATGCAACAAACCGCAGTTTTCTAGCTGCCTTAGTTTTCCCACAAATCCACTTCAAAGATGGACAACTAAAGATGCAACTAACTTTCTTCTTATTGGGACTGACAAACTTAAACTTAAAATAGACTTCATTTCATATTAGAATATGCCCCAATAGTTTTGGAGGCAAATGAAAATGCATTTCCCCATGCATATGTACATTTATAAATGAATACATACCCCTGCAAGACAGCTGAGCATCAAATAAGTGCTCATTTTATCATATCACTAATTACAAAAGTGCTTATTAAAATACTCATTGTTGTTCAGGCGATGGGATAAAACTGAGAACTTTCCCCTTCTTGGTGTAATATTTTACCTCTTCTTACTAATTGAAAACTTTGATTAATGAAAAATATATCGTGCTCTGCTCTAAAACTACCAAACTGCTTATTTTCGTTTTTATAAACACATGGGAAGAGCTAATTAGCAAGTCCTCAGTGCTAATAAACAAACTACTCATTGTTGTCGTTATAAACTCCTCAGACTAATAATCAAACTACTCATTTTTGTCGTTATAAACTCCTCAGTACAGGAAAAAACAAATAAGTAGAAAATCAAAATTTTTACTTTTAAAAATGAACTGGTTTATTTAAAAAAGTTTATTAATACAAAACTCTATAGTACATATTTACAAACAAATAATATACTTTGTACATATCGATGGTCCTGTGCAATAACGACACAATTCAAAATTCAAAAAATAAAACCCTTACTACTGTTAAGATACATGAGCCATCTATCTAATCATGTCGAATCCATGTCTTATATTTAGTACTTACTTTAGAAATCCTTACTGCTTACTTTAGAAAAGGTTGGAAATGGATTAACGACGATTACAGACAAGAGCCACTTAACAGTAGTAACAGTTTTTATTTTTTGAATTTTGAATTGTGTCGTTATTGCAGAGGACCATTGATGTGGATGTGTATAACATTGCTGGTGCCGGCGTTGAAGGTGATGTTGGTGGTGGCCTTAAAGTAATAGTGGTGATGTTGAAAGTGATTTTGCTGGTAGAGGCGTGGAATGTTGATGGTGCGACGTTGCTGGTGCCGGTGTTGAATGATGATGGTGGTGATACTTCTGGTACCGGTGTTGAAGGTGATGGTACGATGTTGGTGGTGGCATTAAAGGTGATGGAGGAGGTGCGTGCGATATCAGCTGGTGACGGCGTTAAAGAAGATGGTGGATTTTAATTTTAATTGTTGCAAATCTGTAATAACGAGAAAATCAATTAAAATGCACAAATTAAGTAATTTACATATGTATGTACATACCTTAAAAATAATGATGCAAAGTCGACGGCAACGGGAACATAAAATGAAATTTGAAATATCTATAAAATTATAAAAAAATTTTTATCAAATTTGACATTTTTCGTCAAAGCCTACTGTCATAAAAACTGTCATATTTCTTACTCGCTTTAACGCACAGAATTCCTATAAAAGTAGGAATTCCGCTCTAACAAATGAAACATTTTTCACATTTCGAATGCCAAATTTGTAAATGTGTGCGTGTCATAGCTAAAAAGTTACGAAAGTGTGTGTAACGCTGTCGAATTTGAGGGGAAACTGCTCAGCCATGGCTTGCAGGGGTTTTTACATGCATACATATATATGTATGTATGTGCATATTCCCTGCAAGCCATGGCTGAGCAGTTTCCCCTCAAATTCGACAGCGTTACACACACTTTCGCAACTATAGCTATCACATGCACACCTTTACAAATTTGGTATTCGAAATGTGAAACATTTTTCATTTGTTAGAGCGGAATTCTACTTTTATAGGAATTCTGTGCGTTAAAGCGAGTAAGAAATATGGCAGTTTTTATGACAGTAGGCTTTGTCGAAAAATGTCACATTTGATAAAAAAAAAATTTATAATTTTATAGATATTTCAAATTTCATTTTATGTTCCCGTTGCCGTTGCCGTCGACTTTGCATCATTATTTTTAAGGTATGTACATACATATGTAAATTACTTAACTTGTGCATTTTAATTGATTTTCTCGTTATTACAGATTTGCAACAATTTAAATTAAAACCCACCATCATCTTTAATGCCGTCACCAGCTAATATCGCAGGCACCTCCTCCATCACCTTTAATGCCACCACCAACATCGTACCATCACCTTGCCACCGACCATCATCATTCAACACCGGCACCAGCAAAATCGCACCATCAACATTCCACGCCTCTACCAGCAAAATCACCTTCAACATCGCCACTATTACTTTAAGGCAGTGCCCGCCAAACACTTTCCTGGGAAACGAACTATATTCGGCCTTTCACATGTACACAATCGGCTTCTTAAGCAGTGTTTGCATTATTCAACTTTGCGTTCAACAATTGCGTTCAACTCAACGCAGGGTTGCACGAAAAAAAAGTTGAATGGCTAAATGTTGGCTGGCGACCAACTTTGTTGAAAGCGATTAGTTGAAAGGCCATTCAACCAAAAGTTGAATGCAAAGTTGAACAATGCTAACACCTTTTTATGGCGAATATTTTGATATTTTTTCATATTTTGATATTTTTAGCCATTCAACTTTTTTTCGTGCAACCCTGCGCTGAGTTGAACGCAAATGTTGAACGAAAAGTTGAACAATACAAACACACTTTTACACGTACACAATCCGAACGTCAACAGAAAGAGTAGCAGAGCAACAAATTTTATTTAGTTGCATGCAAACAATTAGGGTTCGAAATTTCAGACTTTGGTATCGATACTGAGTACTTATTCTGGCATCGAGCTCATGGCATCGATACTCTAAAAGTATCAGGGAAAAAGTATCGATACTACTCAGTATCGAACTCATTAAATACGTTTTTTGAGAT
>NW_016160293.1:59412-66936 GCF_001687245.7 Rhagoletis zephyria
ATACCACCTCCGCATGGTTGTAAACTATGCAGAGTCCGCAGAAGACTCCGGAAGCAGTGTCCGGAGGATGCATCAGACTAGGCCGAGCATACTTTGAAGTGCCATCTTATTGAAACTTAAGAAAGTTCAATTACTTGGCAGCTGAGAAGTGCATGTGCAAAAATTGCATAAAGGAAATTTTTGCTCATGCAGCAGTACATAGCACGAATTTAGGCGCCCGGTGTTAGCAGTCGCGCCTAAACAGCCCTATTAAATGCAAAGTTATGCGTAAATCAAAATATTTCGTAAACGTAGGGTTAATGGTTTCGCGCACGTGCCAATCTGGTGCCGATTCGCTGAAATTGAATAATTTGTGTGGATGGAAGCGGCGAGGGGAAGACGAAAGCAGATCAATCGTATATACATATGAATGCACATATGTACATTTATAAATGAATACATACCCTGCAAGACAGCTGAGCATCAAATAAGTGCTCATTTTATCATGATCACTAATTACAAAAGTGCTTATTAAAATACTCATTGTTGTTCAGGCGATGGGATAAAACTGAGAACTTTCCCCTTCTTGGTGCAATATTTTACCTCTTCTTACTAATTGAAAACTTTGATTAATGAAAAATATATCTGCTCTGCTCTAGAAACTACCAAACTGCTTATTTTCGTTTTTATAAACACATAAGGGCTAATTAGCAAGTCCTCAGTGCTAATAAACAAACTACTCATTGTTGTCGTTATAAACTCCTCAGCACTAATAATCAAACTACTCATTTTTGTCGTTATAAACTCCTCAGTACAGGAAAAAACAAATAAGTAGAAAATCAAAATTTTTACTTTTAAAAGTGAATTGGTTTATTTAAAAAACGTTTATTAATACAAAACTCTTATAGTACATATGTGCAAACAAATAACATACTTTGTACATATCGATGGTCTTGTGCAACAACGACACAATTCAAAATTCAAAAAACAAAACCCTTACTACTGTTAAGTGGCTCATATATCTATCTAATCCATGTCGAATCCATGTCTAATATTTAGTACTTACTTTAGCAATCCTTACTGCTTACTTTATAAAAGGTTGGAAATGGATTAGACGAGGATTACAGACAAGAGCGACTTAACAGTAGTAACAGTTTTTATTTTTTGAATTTTGAATTGTGTAGTTATTGCAGAGGACCATTGATGTGGATGTGTATAACATTGCTGGTGCAGGCGTTGAAGGTGATGTTGGTGGTGGCCTTAAAGTAATAGTGGCGATGTTGAAGGTGATTTTGCTGGTAGAGGCGTGGAATGTTGATGTTGCGATTTTGCTGGTGCCGGTGTTGAATGATGATGGTACGATGTTGGTGGTGGCATTAAAGGTGATGGAGGAGGTGCGTGCGATATCAGCTGGTGACGGCATTAAAGATGATGGTGGGTTTTAATTTTAATTGTTGCAAATCTGTAATAACGAGAAAATCAATTAAAATGCACAAGTTAAGTAATTTACATATGTATGTACATACCTTAAAAATAATGATGCAAAGTCGACGGCAACGGCAACGGGAACATAAAATGAAATTTGAAATATCTATAAAATTATAAANATGTGACATTTTTCGACAAAGCCTACTGTCATAAAAACTGCCATATTTCTTACTCGCTTTAACGCACAGAATTCCTATAAAAGTACGAATTCCGCTCTAACAAATGAAAAATGTTTCACATTTCGAATACCGAATTTGTAAGTGTGTGCGTGATAGCCAAAAAGTTGCGAAAGTGTGGGTAACGCTGTCGAATTTGAGGGGAATTGCCATCAGCCATGGCTTGCAGGGTAGGTACTTACTTTTTTACGCGTTTGTCTTTAAGGATGCATGAAGTTTACAATATGTGCTTTATAAACTTAGGTTTAGTTATTAATAAATTAGATATGTAAATGACAATGTGGGGGACAAATATGCACATGAGTAGCGGAGCTGCCACCCATCCAATGGCAACTTACACGACTTTATTAGAAAATATTTGAAAACTGAATATATATTGAAAATGTTGAAAATTTGTTAAATAGTTTCGGCTTAGATTAGCGAGATCTTTACTAATTGCTGCGAAAATCCGACGTTTTCAGATTTTTAGTATTTTTAAAAAAAGTTTCCAAGTCGAAAATAATTAAAAATTGAATTACTTCCATAAATATTTGAAACAATGAAAAAATTCATTCAGACTTTCGACTTAGTTTAGTGAGATCTCTACAAAGAAAATGGAAAATAATTCTTTTCGCAGTTTTTTTAAAAAAAAATTCTAAGTCGAAAAGATTAAAAAACTTAGTTATTTCCATAAATATCGAAAAAGGTGCTTAAATAGATTCGGCTTAGTTTAGCACAAAAGATTTTTTCACAGGTTTTGGAATTTGTTTTTCAAAAAATCCAATACCAATACAGTTTTTTACTTGAAAATATCAAAAAAATTGGAAACTGTTATATAATATTTTGGATTTATTTTAACGTTGTTTGTACAAATCATCGAAAAGAAATTAGTTTTTTCCCCTAAAAATCTATTTACAAAAAAATTTTATTACATATATATTAAATATTAAATATATTACAAAAGTCAAAAAAATTCTATATAACCTTTTCGATTTATTGTCACAGTATTTGTAGAAATCACCGAAAAAAGGGATTTTTTATCAGAAAATGTTTTTACAAAAAATAAACACTTATGGGAGTTTTCTATTTGCAATCATTAATAAAATATCACAAAAATCGGAAAATGTTACAGAATATTTTCGATTTAATTTCATGTTACTTGCATAAATCACCAAAAAATAATTTAATTTTTTTACCAAAACAATTATTTTCACAAAAAATCAAACACTATCACAAAAATCATCAATATTCATATTTAATTAACATTCCAAACGCTCTCGTGAGATTTAGCTCTGTTAACATTCNCTTAAATAGATTCGGCTTAGTTTAGCACAAAAGATTTTTTCACAGGTTTTGGAATTTGTTTTTCAAAAAATCCAATACCAATACAGTTTTTTACTTGAAAATATCAAAAAAATTGGAAACTGTTATATAATATTTTGGATTTATTTTAACGTTGTTTGTACAAATCATCGAAAAGAAATTAGTTTTTTCCCCTAAAAATCTATTTACAAAAAAATTTTATTACATATATATTAAATATTAAATATATTACAAAAGTCAAAAAAATTCTATATAACCTTTTCGATTTATTATCACAGTATTTGTAGAAATCACCGAAAAAAGGGATTTTTTATCAGAAAATGTTTTTACAAAAAATAAACACTTATGGGAGTTTTCTATTTGCAATCATTAATAAAATATCACAAAAATCGGAAAATGTTACAGAATATTTTCGATTTAATTTCATGTTACTTGCATAAATCACCAAAAAATAATTTAATTTTTTTACCAAAACAATTATTTTCACAAAAAATCAAACACTATCACAAAAATCATCAATATTCATATTTAATTAACATTCCAAACGCTCTCGTGAGATTTAGCTCTGTTAACATTCCCCTTTTATGCTTTGTATTTTGCTTTCGCTGTTAAGTATTCCAAAATTTGTCGCTCTTAAAATGCGCTTCGCCAGTTTTGTTGGCTCGAAAAATGTGGCATTCACAGTTTTCGGTCCTTCTCTATACTTTACGTTCTCTGGCATAGTTAATAGCAGTAACCCAATTATCAAATATCAATAAATTCCACAGATGACGTGAAACATGTAAAGAACGTAAATATTCGGACTGAAAAACTTTCTGACTATTACGTTTACTCAATTAATAAGACCAAGACTGAAGACTGCCGAACGAACGAATTAACAAATATTTTGAAAAACCAAATCCCTACATAAGCTAACAGCAATTTACTTGACCTTTGCATAAAATATGCCGACATTTTCGCTATGGACAATGACAAAATGACATTGAACAATTTTTATGAACAGAAACTCAGGTCGGCTGACACTGACCCGGTATATGTAAAAAACTATCGTCTACCATATTCCCAACGTGAAGAGATAACTCGCCAAGTTAACAAATTACTAGTCCTCTAATTTTGGTTCCTAAAAAATCTACTAATGGTCAAAAAGCATATCGTATGTGGGTTGATTTCCGCGCAGTCAATAAAAAACTTATTGCGGATAAATTCCCTCTCGCACGAGTTGACGATATTTTAGACAATCTTGGCAGAGCCAAATACTTATCCACTTTAGATCTTTTTTCTGGATTCCACCAAATCCCCTTACATGGGGATTCACGTGATATAACTTCTTTTAGCACAGACCGGGGATTATATCGATGGAAAGTATTGCCATTCGGTTTAAGTATAGCACCCAACTCATTCTCGCGAATGATGAGTATTTGGTTTTTTCTGGTATTCCACCCAATGTAGCATTTTTATATGTAGATGACATAATTGTTATAGGCTGCAGCGAAGCCCATCACATTAAAAATTTAGCGAAAGTTTTCGAAACTTGTCGAAATTTCAACTTAAAACTAAACCCAAAAAAATGTAATTTTCTCAGGCCTGAAGTAACATTTTTAGGGCACAAATGCCCAGCAAAAGGTCTGCTGCCAGACGATTCAAAAATAGTTGCAATTAAAAAGTATACTAAACCTACTGACAAAGATGCGGTACGACGTATGGTCGCATTTGCAGATTATTACCGAAGGTTTATCCCCAATTTTGCAACTCTGGCAGCACCTTTGAACAAGTTAAGTAGGAAAAGAGCATGATTCAAAAAAGAAGGTAGTTTCATTGTCACTTTTCGGGCGCCATATTAACTACCTGACAATTAAGCAGATTGTGACATTTCGTGCTGCCATACCTACTCCTTACTAATCATTTATTTATTGTAAAAAATATTTACAAAATTAAAAAGAAATTTGTCTTCGATATGCGTAAAAACGAAAATTAAAACTCATGATATGATAAATATTATAGTTATAGACGATAGGATGTACTCCCGATTGATCTGACACTCAGAGTTTGGAAGTAAGTAGTGTGTTAAGTGCAGCTTGGGCGTCACGTAAACTCCTTCCGCTCCACCTATTTTCCACCACGTCGTCCATATCCTTAAGGGTTGCAAATACCTCAGCCTGGAAGACCAAAGCATACTCGCCAAGAGAAAAGTTAATGACGGTAAGTGCAGCAGTGCATCAAGAGCAACGCCACTTATTGTAGAGAAATCTTTCATACCGCACACGGCAGTAGTTTTTTGAAANATAGTTAATAGCAGTAACCCAATTATCAAATATCAATAAATTCCACAGATGACGTGAAACATGTAAAGAACGTAAATATTCGGACTGAAAAACTTTCTGACTATTACGTTTACTCAATTAATAAGACCAAGACTGAAGACTGCCGAACGAACGAATTAACAAATATTTTGAAAAACCAAATCCCTACATAAGCTAACAGCAATTTACTTGACCTTTGCATAAAATATGCCGACATTTTCGCTATGGACAATGACAAAATGACATTGAACAATTTTTATGAACAGAAACTCAGGTTGGCTGACACTGACCCGGTATATGTAAAAAACTATCGTCTACCATATTCCCAACGTGAAGAGATAACTCGCCAAGTTAACAAATTACTAGTCCTCTAATTTTGGTTCCTAAAAAATCTACTAATGGTCAAAAAGCATATCGTATGTGGGTTGATTTCCGCGCAGTCAATAAAAAACTTATTGCGGATAAATTCCCTCTCGCACGAGTTGACGATATTTTAGACAATCTTGGCAGAGCCAAATACTTATCCACTTTAGATCTTTTTTCTGGATTCCACCAAATCCCCTTACATGGGGATTCACGTGATATAACTTCTTTTAGCACAGACCGGGGATTATATCGATGGAAAGTATTGCCATTCGGTTTAAGTATAGCACCCAACTCATTCTCGCGAATGATGAGTATTTGGTTTTTTCTGGTATTCCACCCAATGTAGCATTTTTATATGTAGATGACATAATTGTTATAGGCTGCAGCGAAGCCCATCACATTAAAAATTTAGCGAAAGTTTTCGAAACTTGTCGAAATTTCAACTTAAAACTAAACCCAAAAAAATGTAATTTTCTCAGGCCTGAAGTAACATTTTTAGGGCACAAATGCCCAGCAAAAGGTCTGCTGCCAGACGATTCAAAAATAGTTGCAATTAAAAAGTATACTAAACCTACTGACAAAGATGCGGTACGACGTATGGTCGCATTTGCAGATTATTACCGAAGGTTTATCCCCAATTTTGCAACTCTGGCAGCACCTTTGAACAAGTTAAGTAGGAAAAGAGCATGATTCAAAAAAGAAGGTAGTTTCATTGTCACTTTTCGGGCGCCATATTAACTACCTGACAATTAAGCAGATTGTGACATTTCGTGCTGCCATACCTACTCCTTACTAATCATTTATTTATTGTAAAAAATATTTACAAAATTAAAAAGAAATTTGTCTTCGATATGCGTAAAAACGAAAATTAAAACTCATGATATGATAAATATTATAGTTATAGACGATAGGATGTACTCCCGATTGATCTGACACTCAGAGTTTGGAAGTAAGTAGTGTGTTAAGTGCAGCTTGGGCGTCACGTAAACTCCTTCCGCTCCACCTATTTTCCACCACGTCGTCCATATCCTTAAGGGTTGCAAATACCTCAGCCTGGAAGACCAAAGCATACTCGCCAAGAGAAAAGTTAATGACGGTAAGTGCAGCAGTGCATCAAGAGCAACGCCACTTATTGTAGAGAAATCTTTCATACCGCACACGGCAGTAGTTTTTTGAAATTTTACAAGCAGAAATCCCACGCTCTTGATTGAGAATCTGCTCCACCCTATCACCTACGCATAGCTAATTATGGGTCTGATCATAGAGGTATAAATCCAGAGGATTCCCTATGGTAACACACTCCACGTTTTACCAAAGACCAGTTTACACTGCCAAAATGCTGCCCATTCTTTAGAGGTTTTGTGTTCCTTGTTAGATTTCCACGAAAGTTTTGTATCCAGAGTTACTTATAGATACTTCATTTTCGGAGAGTTCTAAATTGTGACTCCTTTCATTGTGAGGGCAATGAGACCATTCAACATTCTCCGAATCCTGGTTTCAGACTATGCTTCAATGAGGAAATATCTAACAATACATCTTCTTCGGACTATTTGACAAAAAAAAGAGTTTTGTTATGTAAATTTATTTATTTTGTTTAAAATTAAATGAAAAACAGATTTTAATAAATAAATATTTCAAAACTAGATTTTATTTTATTTCTTAATCTCTGCACATCGATATTATTCAAAGGATGTTTTAAACGCTTGAGAAAAACGTTCAAATTTGATCATCGAACCCATCAACTTACTATTGTTTGTATGTAAATTTTACTCCCAAATATCAAATTAAAAGAAATATCAAAAAATTTCAATGTGGCAAAGCTATGCTTATTGTTTATATCTGGAGAAATGTCAAAAATCTGCTTTATACAGCCGGGCTCCCGTTTCCGAATTCGCAAAAATTTTGCGTTTTAG
>NW_016160294.1:0-21609 GCF_001687245.7 Rhagoletis zephyria
ATCGATTTGTTTAGGCATTTATTGAAGAAAATTGCAATGGGTTTCGCTACTGAAATGAAGACGAGTTTAAAAAATACGGGACAGAAACCTTCATGATCAGTGGATTTGCTAGTTTGCAGTCCTGAAATTGCTTGTACAACATCATTGGTTANATACGGGACAGAAACCTTCATGATCAGTGGATTTGCTAGTTTGCAGTCCTGAAATTGCTTGTACAACATCATTGGTTAATATAGTGAAATCATTATATGATTGTGAAGAGGGTGCGTTAAAGTTAAAAACGTCTAATTGGTCATACTGTTCATAAACTCCTTGGAAAAATTTTGCAAAAAGATCACAAGAATCTGACTCATTATCCGACACAATGCCGTCATAATTTAAACAAGTGGGAAAGCTGTTTGTCTTCCGTTTATTGTTATTATAACGCCAAAAGCTAGAGGGGTTCGATTTTAGATTTGATTCAACTCTAAACATATAATGTTTAAACAATGTTTCACTAAAGGACAGTGAAATTTAAGATATATGATTATTTCAAACAATTATTTAAATAATTCAGCGCAATGTAAGTAGAATAACAATAAGGGTATCATATAAAAGAAAAAAAATCTGTAGAATTATAACAGAATTAATTTAACGGGGAATAGCGACGAGTGGGTATGGAAAATGTCCTTTACAAATTTTGTCCTCAAATATCGTTGAAAATTTGCTATATTAAAAAAAATATTGTTTGAGAAGTAATCTACAAATGACCTCATTATCGAATTTCGTCAAGCAAATTTTATAAATTTAAAAAGACAATACATATCCTTGCAAACCAAAACAAATTATTGTTTATTAATTCTACAGAATTTTCTCTTATTTGGTATCCATATTGTTATTCTACATTGCACTGATTTTTTAAAATAATGTTTTGAATTAATCATATCTTTATAATCTCAAAATTCTTCGAAAAAGACTCTACGTCAGAGTTAAAAACTAAAAACGCAGTTTTACTATATTTGGCCCATAGTTTCGCGAATTAATCGATTCTTTAGTGTATTTTGAATTTTTTTTTGTTTTTGTCGCACGGTGTAATGAAACAACATGAGAGTCGCTTCGAACAGTTTCAGGATATTAAACACCCGTACAAGACTACCGTGCGTATACTTAACACGAATATTATTACTGATATTATTATATTCGCTGCAATCACTGCAAATTCAATGAAGCAGCATATTCCAATAAAATACTTGTAGAGAAACGCAAGAAATGAAAAAGAATTGGCTGGCGAAAAATTGCAGCGTGCCAAGAGTAAGCACAGACTTCATTACGGTACAGCGGTGCGTATGAGTAATCTGAATACCCTGAATGCAGCGGCAATGGTATTTTTTCACATGCGCTAACGATGAAAAACACTTATCAACGACAAGCCATATGCAAGTTTCCACTGCCTGGTAAGTAAAAGCGAAAAAAGGAAACAAAGACGACGTTGCATTTTGATATAAGTGATGAACAGTAAAAGGAGGAGTCGCAACAAACAGCTCAATTGCAAGAGCATTGAAAGCAAAGTAAGCAAGTGAAGTAGCTGAATTTCCACTGTTGCACACATTCGTATAAGTAAAAAAGTGAAACATTTCTAAGGAATGAGTGCATGCAAAAATTACGGAAACGCGCCACTTCACAAACATGCCTTTGCCATTAACTGCTGAAAGGAAAAAAGTTCTCGTAAAAGTAAGAAAAATTTCAGCATAACAATTTCCGCATGTATGTATGTATAAATATATAAGTACGTACGCCAACAGGATATCAATTTCCTATAACTAACGATATTTCAGTTCTTTTTTTTTTGCTTTGTTATTTATCGCACTTTGGAGTGCCGCTCACTTGTGTTTATTTTGGAAATTTGGAAAATTTGCACCTGCAGACAGCTGCGTATTTAATTGAGTTTCAGCGTTTAGGTTGAAATTCAGTTCATCATTTTCCTATGTTTTTAGTATGGGAAAGAAGACCAGCTGAACGCAAATGGCAAACTGCAATGTCTGGCGTGCTTCCGGCTGTTTTTGTTTGAAAGTCGCTGTTGGGCTTAAGCGATTTTGAAAGGGAGCAGAGAGTAAGAATCGGAGGGCGGGCGTAGGATTTCATTGCGCTGTTAAAACAATCTAAATAATTAAAATATGCAAATGCCTTTAGACTAATCCGCACCCAAAACACAAACCGCTTAACATACAAATGAACATATAAATGCAAGAGTTTGAATATCAAATGAAGTTTAGCTATAGATAAGAGGGTGTTTACTTTCTTTTTTAATCGAGTAACTGTGGTAAGGGCATGCTGCCGATTGAGTATTTATGTCCTTAATTTTTTTAGGAAATTTCATGATAGAGTCATTATTTGTGAAGGTAAAAAAAAATTATATAAACTGTAAGGGAAAAGTAAGGGTTCATCTCAAAATGAAATTTGATAAGGGATAATGGAAATTTATTCCAAAATACACCAAACTCTTAATCTATCAAAGAAGCACTAAACACAATTTGTATATTTTTCTTAATGTATTCGACAAATTAGTAGTCCACTTGCAAATAGCGTCATGTGATTTTATAAAAGTAAGCCATAAATAAATTGAATATTTTTCTTTATTACCTGGACATTTGGATAAATAAGAGCCTAATAACATTACATTAACAGTCCACACGACATAAAGGAGTTTTCTAAGTTCATCAGAAGATGGAGACTTTTGAAATTGCGCCCGCTTCCCATATTTTCTTATAAATTAAGCTATTACTCCTTATGAACACAGAAATATTTGGAGATCATACATAGTTTTAAGTATTAGATCGATCTTCTTGTTCAAATTGTTGGTTGAATTTGGAAATGAGCAGTTACACTGTAAACATTTTTTGGAACATAATCTTTTTTAATTTTTCGAAGATCTGACCTTTATCCCCTTATAGCACCTGTAATATAAGTTTGCACAGAAAAAGTAACATACAATAATTAAAAATAATTTTTTACCAAAGGTCCAATTTCCAACTTCGAAGGCCCATATCTCGACTTCGGAGGCTGAAGTATTACTTTACGCATGAGTCAAGCTCTTAAAAAAAACATACTGATCTGGTCCAATACCAAGAAAAAAAGTTTGATTTTGCCATAAAGTGTTATCACACAATTACAGGTATTACAGCTCTTCCCACTTCTGAACGATAGATGGTATGTATTTACGAGAAGCTTTTTTATGGCATAAAAGCCATTGTTTTGCAAAAACATCGACGATATATATTATACTTGAAGGCATTTTTTGCGAAGGTCATTAGATTTACGCCATTCTTTCCACTTTAAAAGCAAAAGAGGTCAAAATAAAGACGTTAAGTTAGAAGTTTTTTTATTGGTACAGGGTGACTTGAAATTTGATGATATTAAAAATCGGCACTAGACGAGGTCTCCCTTCACTCAGAAGCAAAGCAGCTGCACGGTTCTAGGTGAAATATTGCACTCGGATCGCTTAAAACTTTGACTAACGTTTAAAATATTTTTTTTTCTGGTTATTGAAATGCAATTTTGGGTATTTAAATGCCATGCGGGTTCACTAGTTGAAGGCATTGTTGCTACTCCTGATATTCTGTACATTTCTTATTAAGTAGCTTTGCCACTTTACTTATCACCTTACAAAATCATTCATAATTTAACATTATACAATTTTTATAATATTTCAATATTTTAAGAATATATAGGTACTTAAAAATGTGTGTAAGACTAAACGTCGATGCCACCCAACAAGATAAAAGAAAAAGTTTAATGTATTTGCATTTCCGCTCAACCAAATGCATAGTAACCCTCGTAAATAATCCCAAATGCATAACAAAACACTCAGCCTAAACTTTCAACGCATTCGGTTACGCCGCTGAGGTTGCGCTCAAGCCGATTTGTGTAAATTATTCATAGCAACGGAATGATATCCTTTTACTTAACTGCTCCAACGAAAGCAGGGAAATGCACATTTCTCCCCAACCCGACCGTCAAACAAACTTTCTTTTAAGTTGTTCGCTTGATAATTCGCTTGAAAATTAAGTAAATAAGTTTTTATTGTTTTAGGTAGTAAGCCATTGTTGAAGTGCCATTGTAAATTGCAACATTCACGCTGTGCAACAGCTATGCAAGTTTATAAATTTGTGTATACTATGCTTGTATATGTATACTAGATTGGTAAGCAATCCAAAATCCAGCGCTTGCCTGAGTACATTTAAAGAAGTAGCTATGCTAGTTCCTGAGTTAATAAAATGCTTTCAAATTTACCCTCGCAAATTACGAGCTTATACTATAGTACATATAAGTTATTGAACTCACTATTTTAAGCTGCCACAAGCACAAGCGAAACAAGCATAAAAACACAAGCAAAACTATTGCAGCAAGTTGGAGAAAATTCTTGCATGCACTAAGCAGTTCCTTTACTCCTCACTCAAGTGGAAGTTCCGTTCAGTACTCTGCATCTATTTACTCAATTTGCTTTAAAGGGCGCTGTTCAACTAAGGATTTTAAGTCAGTAGTTTTCTTAATATTTTAGTTCAATTTGTCGTTTTGTTTTTGAATGCAGTACTTTTTCTTAGATATGTTTGAATTGTTATTGTTGCTTCACTTAAAGTTTAAGAAATTGATAGTTGAAATTTATTTGTCAAATTCTTACTTACTCGGTTAAATTATTATTTCTATACTTCGCGCTTACGTTCGGGATAACGTTAATAAGTTAATAAAATTAAATATTTTAAGGCGGCTACGCGTATATGTAATATTAGGAAAGTACTTTTTAAAGATTACAAAAAAATGATTTATAAACAGAAACTTTATATCAAAATGTCACTTTATAAGGCTTTTTAAATCTTCTTTATTTTTAACCGACTTCCAAAAAACAAAAAAAGGAGGAGGTTATCAGTTCGTCGGAATATTTATTTTTAATTTTTTTTTTTATTTTTTTATTTTTATTTATTTATTTTATTTTTATTTTATTTTACTTATTTTACAAATTATTTTTGTGAAGAAAAGGAGCAATGTCAACTGTGGAAGTAAGAAAAAATCTATGCTATATAGCAGGGAAAAGAGGTTTGTAAAGGTATTCTTAATCAAACATAAAGTTAAAATTTACTTAAATTTCTTAATTTAGCAGAATAAGTGGTCACAGTGGCACACCGCTGAATATAATTTTTCCTTTAGTTATGAGAAAAACAAGCTCAACAATTTTGGCAGCTAATTATCCGAGATTTGACTGTTTGCGGTGTGATTAACGAAAGAGCCTTGCTTGGATTATATTTATACTAGTCAAAACGCCCGTCCATTTTGAGCGAAAAAAACGACCAGGAATTATTAAATAGAGACATTGGTCAAATCAAACTGTCATCATCACGCTGCATAGTACCAGGTTGTTTTATGACAGAAAGGGAAGGGAGTAAAATAAATTTTAATGCTGCCAGCACCCTGCCAGTAGCATCTCGAAAATTGGTTTTTGCTTTTATTTTAGGACTATTATGGAAAAGTGTATTTTGTGTGAATGCCTCAAGCCGCTTTGAGTGCAGATAATATTAAGCCCCAACCGCCAAAATATGTAAGCGATATTTTTTCAAAATTTTGTTTTTGATGCAGAAACACATTTAGATGTTCTAGGAAAAGTTGGAAAAAATGCTTACATCTTTTTGGCGGTTAAGGCTCGATATCATGACAATGTAGTTTGGCATATTTATTCTACGAAAATGTCTTTATATTTACACAACAATTTTCTCTATCACACACAAAGTGCATGCCACCGTAGCAATGTGCTCCGATGCTGATTTGGAGAACACTAGAAGCAGCAGCAGGAGGATGGTTCCGTGCGCAGAAGTGGAAAACTTTTGATTGACGGATATTTATATCCACGTATCCTCTGGTTAGCAACCAAACACCCGTTTGGGAGCGAGCTAAAGTGAGAAGGCGTAAAAATTTGTGTGAGCTGGGTTTGGGTTCTGCCACGTTAAAACCCCGCCCAATGAAAAATAACAAACAGCCTCGGATGATACCCCTTTTTTTTGATGACAGCACGGCAAACCTATAAAGGACTATGATTTGAGGGTATGAACCTGGAATATCCGGACCCTTAATGGGGAAGGTGCCTCTGCCCGGCTGGTTGATGTCCTCGGGAAGACAAAGGCTGACATCACCGCCATCCAGAAAATGCGATGGACGGGGCAAGGAAAAGTAAGTGTGAAGCCTTGCTGCGTCTACTACAGTTCCCACGTAAAGGAGCGCAAATTCGGTGTTGGATTCGTGGTAGGAGAGAGACTTCGTCGCCGAGTGTTGGATTCGTGGTAGGAGAGAGACTTCGTCGCCGAGTACTGGTGTTCACCCCGGTGGACAAACGTCTTGCCACAATCCGCATCAAAGCGAGATTCTTCAACATCTCGCTCATCTGCCCCGGCGGAAGAGAAGGACGGGGCGTCCAAGGATCTCTTCTATGAGCGTTGAGAGCGTACACTGTCGGAAAATTCAGCCTTCACGACGAACCGTCCGATAACGGACTGAGGCTGATCAACTTCGTCGGGGCCAGAAACATGGCAATATGTAGTACTAGGTTCCAGCATAAGAACATCCACCAAGCTACATGGTTGTCTCCAGATCGAAAAACAAGAAACCAAATCGACCACGTTGTGATAGACGGAAGACATGCTTCCAGCGTTTTAGACATACGTACACTCCGAGGGCCAAAAATAGACTCGGACCACTAATTTGTTGTAGCCAAGATACGCACCCGCCTGTGTGCAGCAAAAAATGTGCGCCCATCAATGCAAGGAAAGCTTGACGTCGAAAAGCTACAATCACAACAGACAGCCAGGGCTTTCGCCACTCCACTCACACACCTGCACTCTGAGAGCAATCTTCAACAATCCGACATAACCGAGCAGTGGAACCACATTTCGCGATCATTAAGTACCGCCGCCGAANAANTAGTTGGATTTCAGCGAGCCCGAAAGAACAACTGGTACGATGAGGAATGTCAGGAAGCCGCAGAGAAAAAAGACGCCACCTATAGGGCCACGCTGCGATCGGGCGCAATGCGAGCCATGTGGGACCGTTATAGGGAACTGAAGAAGGAAGCGGGACGTATTTGCCGCAATAAAAAGAGAGAGGCCGAAATACGCGAGTGCGAAGAGCTTGAAATGCTAGCCTACAGGAAAAACGCCCCAAAATTTTAACAGAGGGTTATGCGATTTACGGAAGGTTTCAAGACCGGGGCGAACTCCTGTAAGAACAACAATGGCAACCTAGTGATCGATGTCCAGAATATACTTAAGTTATGGAGGGATCACTTTTTCACCCTACTCAATGGTAGCAGCGCTGAAATTAGTGGAGAAGACGAACCCGAGTCCCCAGTCGATGATGATGGAGTCGATGTTCCACCACCTGACTATGACGAGGTACGAATAGCGATAGCGCGCTTGAAAAACTACAAAGCTGCTGGAGCTGACAGCCTGCCAGCTGAGCTATTAAAGTACGGTGGCGAGGAGTTGATAACGTGCATGCATCAACTCTTATGCAGAATATGGTCGGATAAACGCATGCCCGACGACAAGAATTTAAGTGCTCTCTCTCTCTCCAATCCACAAGAAAGGCGACCCCGCCATTCACGCCAACTACCGCGGAATCAGCCTTCTAAGCATAGGTTATAAGGTCTTATCGATTGTATTGTGCGGAAGAATGAAGCCCACCGTCAACGAACTGATTGCACCTTATCAGTATAGCTATAGGTGTGGTAAACCCACCACACATCACGTATTCACAATACGCCAAATCTTGGAAAAGACCCGCGAGAATAGAATCGACACACACCATCTATTTGTCGATTTCAAAGCCGCTTTCGACAGCACGAAGAGAAGTTGCCTTTATGCCGCGATGTCTGAATTTGGTATCCCCGCGAAACTAATACGGCTGTGTAAAATGATATTGGGCAATACCGCCAACTCCGTCAGAATAGGGAAGGGCCTCTCCGGGCCGTTTGATACCAAACAAGGTTTCAGACAAGGTGACTCCCTCTCGCGTGATAATAAGAGCCGCAGTAGTGAATCGCTCAGGCACAATATTTTAAAAGAGCGCACAACTGCTGGCGTATTATCGATAAAAACAAGGGCTACGTCTGTTCTGCCTTCTCGGGGTTGAATAAAGATGGGTCTAGTGGTGAACAAGTACAAAACGAAGTATCTCCTGCCATCACACAAACAGTCAGAGCACACGCCTCTTGGCACCCACGTCACTGTTGACAGTTACAAGTTTGACAAAGTAGACGACTTCGTTTATTTGGGAACCAGCATTAAAACCAATAATAATGTCAGTCTGGAAATCCAACGGAGAATCACTTTTACCAACAAGTGCTACTTTGGACTGAGTAGGCAATTGAGAAGTAAAGTGCTCTCTCGTCGTACAAAGAGCTCACTCTATAAGTCACTCATCATGCCTGTGCTGGTATATGGCACAGAAGCATGGACAATGACAACATCCGATGAGGCGGCTCTTGGAGTATTCGAGAGAAAGAATTTCCGGAAAATTTGCGGGCCTTTACGCGTTGGCGACGGCGAATACCGCAAACGATTTAACGATGAGCTGTATGAGCTTTACAACCATATAGGCATAGTTCGAATGGACAGAAACGCTCCTGCTCTGAAAGTATTTAACATGGGCCGCGATGCTGATAACAGAGGAAGACCTCTTCTGCGTTGGAAATACCAGGTGGAGAAGGACTTGGCTTCATTTGGCTTTTCCAATTGGCGTCAGTTAGCACAGAAGAGAAATGACTGGCGTGCTGTTTTGGACTCGGGCCAAAATCGCTTAGGCGGTTACAGCGCCAATAAAGAAGAAGAAGCAGACGTAGCAGCGTTTTTGGTTCGTGGATTTCTCCTGAAATGTGTTTTGTGTTTGGGGGAAAAATATAAAAATAACAGGTACTTCGTAATTTTTTTATTTGCAGCAAGGCCTGTTATTTTTTTGAAAGAAAGCAAAGTACTGACAAAGAAAAACAATGCATAAACAAAGTTGTAAATGGTGAAATAAAAATGTGCGATGACCATTATTTTTTATACTCACTTGCTACATGGCGTATGAGTAACATTCTTCTGTTCATATCTATGCTATGTATCTGTATTTCTATATACAGTGCCGAACAGAAGTATTGGCACAGTGAATTTTTCGCAATATATGCAACATTTTTTTTCTAATTTATTTTCGATAATAATAAAGTCTTTAAAGTTTGTGAAAAATTCAGGAAAATTCACTAAATTTGCACAGTAATTTGCAACTTTTTATTCAAATTTTTTAGAAAAATTGTAGGCATGCAGTTTTATAGCCCATTCAAATTTGGTATAACAAAGTGCAAGTTTGAAGTCGCTAGAAAATCGAAATTGAAAATAAATATTTGGACTAAATCTTACATGATATTTTCAAAAGAAAGAAGAAGGAGAAAGATAGATGTCCATATCTACATATATTTCTAAAAGTATGTATGTGTCAGGTTGCAGCCTAAACGAATGAACAGAATCGAATACAATTTTGACAGAGTATTGCCATGGCATCTGAGCCTGAAACAACGTTAAATAATGGAATTCAACAATGGGGCGTGGCACCTCCCATGGGAATGAAATTTTTAATCACTTATAACTTCGACCATAAGTCACATGAACTTAAAATTTGGTAATGCACATATCTAGTGTCTAGGTGTATTCACATAAGTTTGATAATTAAGTGTTCATCTATCAAAACACTCGGTTATTTAAAATGTGTTTTTTTTTATGGAAACTTAACACTCATTAGACCATTTTGAAAAAGCCAATTTTTTTTAAGGCGAATGAATTTTGTGAGGAGTAAATCTTTTTTTTTTTGATACCATGGTACTCTTAAACGAAACATTTTTCATTCATGTTGGATAAAACTACTGCCAAAATAAGCTTGTTAAACGGAAAAACTGCAACTATACTGAATGCAGCTCAGCTCAGTTAAAGCTAATGTATTTTAATAAACTAAAGTGGAATGAGGGTTTACGAGAGAGTGTAGCAACTTTCTTAGACTGCATACTATCATAGAAGGAAACGTTAAGTTTCTTCTCGGTCCACCGTGATATTTTTTTTTTGCTATATTAAGCAATGTCAAATATTTTCTCTATGTAATCCCAGTATTAGTCTATTCTTATTTGATTTTTCAACCAACCCACTGAGTTTATGGAACTATCGACTTGACTAAACCGAAATATAAACCCAAGTTCTTATGTGTATAATATTTAAACGCTTTTCACCTTTTCGTTTTTGTTATAAAATTTTACTAAACTTATCACTAACAAAGGTTAATTTGAAGTCGATAACTATGAAGTCCTTACGACGTATTTGTTGGTTGTTTAGGCCAAGTAATTGCATATCTCATACGTTCCCTGGCGTTCAATTTTGTCGTTAAACAAATATGCTTTTTGCGTCAAATAATTACGTACTTCTTTCCTACTATATGAAATGTCATATCGTATTTCTGGTATCTTCATGTCATGCAATTTCATAGCTGGCCAAACAACGTTTCACTTGCGAGACGAAATTGATATGAAAAAGCGCTTCAAGTTAAATCAATACTGACATCAAATTTTTTACTTTACAGCAGTGAGTGTTGCTGGCGACATACAGCAAACGTTGACGAAACAGGAAGGACACAGTTGACTGACTGCTTTGCTAGTAACGAAAATGTGACAGAAAGGCGTCTGGACCAATAATCAAAAAATGGAAAAAGAAACAAAACGAAACAAAAGCAAATAAGTTATATGTAAGCAAATGTCTGCTCGAACTTTTTTAAATTTTATTTTATTTGCTTTGGGTATCTACAGAACAGAACGTGTGTCCATTGATGTCTTCTTTTGATGACCGGTTTGTTTTAATTACTGTAGCAAAGGCAAAAGACAAAAAAGTATAAATCAACCAAAAAGTTTATTGAAATAAGCGACCTTTTGCTGATATGGAGTTCTATTAATTGGCTGCTTTAAAGCTAAGGAATGCACGTGATGAAATTTTCAGTAAAATAGGTATCGAACAAAGTCTGCCGTACTGGAATTAACAAAATTAGTTCAAATATATGTATGTATGCATAGTATGCACTTATAAATGCTTTGAAAGCAATACTTTCACTGCTTTCGGATAGCAAAGGAAATGGCTCCAGCTGATAAAAACAAGTTCTAATGTAGGAGTTCGTCGCTGCGTTGTGCAACAATCATAAATCCATAATAAAATATGATGGTCGAGTAAGGCACATGCATTTGTATCCAACCAAGTGCACACATACATTATATGTATGCACTGAATTTGGTCTAACTCAACTGGATGGCGTATGTGTGACTATTTCACCCGCTCCGCTTTGGCGCTTTGAGATTGCAGTAAAATCCTTTGCTTTGGCAATCTGGCATCATAAATAAACTCGTCGCAGCTATCTCGCCCACACTCCGCTACGAAAAGGTCTTTAGGAGTTCTCTCCTGTGGCGAATTTTATTGGCTGGCGTTGGTTTCCACTGGCTAGTTGTGGCTCTGACTTTTTGGTTTGGTAGTGGCCAAGGCTATAATTACCCTTATCCTCTTATTAAATGCATAACGTACAGTGTTTTAGTTGTGTGGAAAAAAGTTAGTTTAAGTAAAATCTAAATTATCATCTAAACTAGTGATTCCCAAAGTGGTCCAGAGTCTACGTTGGCGCGAAAGCGAGTGAGGGTCCATAAAAATGTTCAATAGTAAAGAACAAATATGTTAGATTGGCTTTACCTATCTATGTAATCAGATAATACACTGCTCAAAACAATTAACTCAACTCCGATCAGATCCATATCTACCCAATGTAAATGGCCCTGTATGTATGTAAGAAATTCGGAAAGACGGCTATGTTTTAACAGTGGAAATTTTGCTGCCTTCCCCTGGAATTTCTGCTTTTTTAGTATAATCTGTAGAAGGTGGAGACGTGGGGTAAGGCAGAAAAAATTCCAAATTTTCCATAGATATTTGGTAGGCTGTATTTAGGTGAAAAAGGTCATATTGAGACTTAAAAAAAAAAGAACTTTAAAACAATGATTCTACATAATTTTCAGGTTTCCTGGCTAAAAATGGAGAATAATTTAAATATGTCAATGAATATGTAAATATGTAAATAATTTGTGCTTAAGTATACTCTGGAAATTTCGATTAAGATAGCTAATATGAAGTTGCTCAGTTTATGAGATACACCTTACATTTTTCGGAACATATTAGAGCTGTTCAGGATCTTGTGCATATGCTCTTGGATTTGCATATTCGTTGCAGTTGTAAATTTACAACAACACGCGGTTGCCATGGCAAGAAGCATAAAATTAGCAAATGCAATTCCAACTGCACATCCAAGACCATTTCCAGAACATCCTGAACAGCCCTATTGTTTTTCTGGTGTTTCGCGGGGAAGTATTTTGTTACCTGCTGGTTACAAGAGTGCGCAGAATGCGAAAATGGTTAAAAAATTGCCAAGAAGTTTATTTACCAGCAAAAAACTTTTTGCTACCAACCCTGAATAGGCCGATATTGTCACACATAATAAGGATACATATGGATGTATTCAAGGCCTACAAATGTTGAACTATGAAACATAGCGACATTTGTCACATCATGCCAGTACATAGTATGTCACTTATATATGTTTGACAGAGACATATCAATTGTCTCATTAAAAATCTGTATATATTTTCATACAAGACAGGATCAAACAATATTAAAAATATGCTGCTGAAACACAACAGCTTAGCTAAGTATCAATAACATGCTTAAACAGTATTGAGGGATTCACAGCGATGTCGTAAGTGTCGTATTGTTGTATGTCGTAAACTTTAAAAGCTTAAATAAATGTTTAGAGAACTTGAAACCAAAACCAGTTATTTTTTAACAATATGAAAATGCATAATATGACTTTTATGGTACTTTACGAACCCCCTTAATATATGTTTTTTGGCGTTTAAAGTTTACGACATACAACAATACGACACTTACGACACCGTTGTTAATTAATACCCCATATGTTTGAGATGGAATAACATGGCATAACACTTTGCTTGAGTTGGCATGGCATAGCAACGCATGAAATTTTTGAAAATGCATTCTTAGAGAAAATGCTAAATTTTACAGTACTTTAGTATGTATGTACAATAGGGTCGTCCAAAAGTAGTAAAGTCGGAATTGTAATGCTCTCACCCCCTAGGATTGTTCTATATCGAAAAAATTATACTCCTATTTTTTATTTCGGAATCAAAAAATAGTTTTCCATGCATTTTATATAGGGGAAAAATAAAATATTTCGTAGGAATGGTATAGAATTCTTGAAAGTCAATATTTTTCGATCGGAAAACTCCGGCTCTCTTGAGCCATACCATAACTGTAAAACTTCTTGAATTTCTGGTCCAAGCAAGTTAATTTCATTTCTTTAGGCTCTCCTTATCTAACTTTACACATTCAAAAGTATTCTGCAGTACTGAAAAATGATAGTCGGACCTATTAAAGTTCGGAATACATACCTAACACTGTTACGCATTTTGTATATGGTTTAACTAATAGCCAACAGATCCTCCGGAAAAAAATTCATTCGATTCGTTTAATTAATTTTTCACAATCTGCAGTAGAATTCTGATATTTTGATCGCCAATATAATTTAAAAGAATAGCTGACGCGTCTAACAACATGGCTTATCTAGTTACATACATGACTGATTACACACTGCATCTGTTAGTTTCTCATGTTGTATACTTTTACGCGCCACTGCTCTTCATTTATACAATTTGGCTAAGAAAATTTAGCGTAGCGATGTTTAGAATCTCACCAGCATTGTGAAATATTTTTTTCAAAATTAGTCACTGTGCGCCTGCACAATAGGAGCACTTACAACGGACGAGGCATTAGTTATACGATTATTTGAGACTGTTGTTGTGGCTTATGGGGCTGGTGATAGGTAGCTACGCTTTGGTGAGTAAAATATTGTTGAACACAATGTTGCTGGTAGCGGGTGGGTCATTATTTGCAGCTGGACTAACAAGTAAATGGAATAGAGAAAGTGAAACATACATAAATACATACATACATATGCGCGATACCAGTTAATACGAGTAGTTGCACCGTGGTTTTTATGGTTTTATGGTTATAAATGTAAGAGCTGTTAACAGAGATAGGCCAAAATAAAGCAAACATTTTCTAGGTAGAAGTGTCACCGTTTTTGTAATATTGAAATTTTTTTGAATTAAAAAAATTCTTTTACTGCATCTAGAAACAAGGCTATACTTAGTAAATTTTTTATGTAAAATACTTCCAGATAGTTGCTTCTCCAAACTTAAATGCAACGTAGTTAAAATATATTAGGGAACTGTTATTAAATTAGGACTATTTTGGATTTTTAATATTTTTTTTATATTTTCCTCCCAGAATTTTACTANAGCGCTTGACCCGCAAATGCCCAAACTGGTTTTAATTTTTCGAAAGGAGTTGCCACCTGATGAGCAATTAAATTCAAATTATTTAATAATCAATGCCATCATATCTGCACCGTTCGTTTGATTTTCCAAAATTAGGTGCCAGAAAAGGCTTGGACGGCAGATACGCAATAAGGTTTAAATTTTCAAAAAATAATAATCATATAATTTAAAAAAATAAATAAATTATTACAGAATGGGTATAAATGGAAAATGTTTTGAAAAGCTTAGTTTCAGAACCTAACTATAGGAGGGCTGCCAACTGTTAAAAAAAAAGTAATTTAATTTGAATTAAGGGAATTGGGTAAGAGAAATATGTAACTATATGGGTGTCAAACGATAGGGGTTTCAGAAGGTTCGTTTAAAAATATTTTGAAGAGGGCTGCTTGAAATGTCAAATATTTTGTTAACTTATACATAATGAAATATTAAACTATGTCAAACGAAAGGGAATATTTTTGAGGTGTTTAAGGAGTGTTGCCACCCATTTAAAAAGTTAAATTCAAATTGTTTTAAATGAATAATTAAAATATTGGTATCAACTGAAATGGGTTTAAAAAGGCTTTGTTTCTGACTTTTGTTTAGAGAGTTGCCACATGTTTTAAAAATTAAGTTCAACTTAATTCACCAGTGAAACAAAGTGTGTATCACAATGTTCAAACAGGTTTTAGGTCGAAACTACTTTTGGAGCGGGTTGCCACATGCTTAAAAAGTCGAATTTAATTAACTTATACGAAAGTTATTTGAAATATGAAAATACGTGTTTCAAGCGAAAGAATGTTAAGAAATCTTTAGATTGAAAGATCGAATTTGATCGAATGTTTGAAGAGGGTTGCCGCGTATTTAAAAAGTTACACTTAAATTATGATTTACTAAAATATGGGTATTAATCATAATGGGGTTGAAAAGGCTTAATTTCTGAAATAAATTAATTTAGAAGCGTTACCACGTATTTAAAAAGTTACATTCACATTACTTAGAAAGTTAAATGAATTATAAAAGATGTAGATCAATCGAAATGGGTTTGAAGGTTTATATCCGACATTTATTTAGGAGGGTTACATGTAATCAAATTCAACATAATTAAGAAGATTTTATTTTGAAAATACTTTTCAAATGTATTTCCACCTGTATGATAAGTCTAATTTTCTTAGCTTTGTCAATGGAGAGATTTATGAAAGCTTTAATTTAAAGATATCTTGGATTAGGTTCGCCACCTTTTCTAAAAGTCATACCGATATAACTAAGTATACATATGTATATATTACACGAGAAGGCCGTTTTATGTGAAGGTTATTATATTTAAACTTTTATTTTGAATTTCAAATATTAGAGGTCAAATTAAAGACCTTAGCCTGTAGATGTGCTATAAATTTTTATTTATTTTTTAACTGTTTTATTTTTTAAGAACTGTTTTATCGGTAATTGGATAAAATTAAAAACCTGCACTATGCGAGACCTCTCTTCACTCAGAAACGGCGGCATGGATTTGAATGAAATAAACATTGCACTCGGATTACTCAACACGAACATTATGATTTATATTTGGAATAGTTTATAGGTTTTGAAAACTCAATTTTGGGCGTTTTAACGCTGTGCGGGTTCCATAGTAATTTTATATTTTCGTATAAAAACATGGACGGGTAATTTATTTCAACACTTATGTACACTATCTTACACTTTTCTGGCAAATTCTTCCTCCGAGCAAGAATAAATTCATGATGAATAGCTTTTGCTTTCTTCTGCTAAACATTCTAACTCTCTAATAATGTGTTAACACAGTTTATCACATTTCATAAGCCCGAATGTGTTATGCTAGGCACTTGATCATTAATTTCCACAGCCCACTTAACCATTTCTTATATTGGCAGCGTTATTGTGGCCTTTTGCTAATTAAATTTTGCCATACTTACAGCACATTAATCAATATAAAAATAATGTCTCACACCTTACTTTCCAAGCCATATCGTTAATGTTGCTGCACGCCTCACTAATTAAAGCAAAAGCCGCCCGCCCATTCATGTGCTAAACTTTGTTGAGAAGCAGCAGAATGTTTCGCACAGCAACCACCAGACACCAACGAATAACCAATAATCTAGCGCAGGACATTTGCCAGTTACAATCCTGTAGTACTGGCAACTCCTGTTCGTGTTCCCCACAACAGCGCAACAGCTCATTATTAGTTCTGATGTACGATCTAATTTTGTTGATGTTTTTGCTTTTATTATTATTGTTTGGTCTGCAGCATAGCCTAAAATAATATCTAATAATAAATTTTTACACTACGCACGTGATTGCTGTACATAACTACTTACCCTTATCACGCTGCCTCTCCGTTCCAACTCCCAATTGAGCATCTAAATTATGTTATGTATGGATGCGTTCGTATGGAATAAAAGCTTAAGTCGGAAGATTGCCTTTACTATAATGCACCTTTATTATTTAAATCACAAGGAATTTTTTGATGAGACTAGCTGGCATTACACTGATTTATTTAACACTTATTTTGTAATAGTTTTTCAATGGCCAGCGAGTCATTCGCAATTGCACGCTACCAATGGTAAATTTTACTAAAGCCAATATCCCGACTTAAATTGTTATTCCATACGAACACAGGTATATATGTTTTGTTATGTTTGTTTTAAGTACTCACATACGCTGACTGACCAAAAATTAATTAAACGTTTTCGTTATTTTTTGTTCGTTTACTTGTATGCGTTTGTTGGTCGTTTTGCTGTAATTTATGTCTGTTCGCATTTATCGGCGTTATTAAGTACGAATGTGTTTATCATTAATGTACGCAATGGCATGTGCTATGGATGCCATACTCACATGCATATTTTCTCTGGATAAAATCACCTGCTTGAACGTAAATTGAGCTAATTTATACTACGAGAATTTATTGTATTTAATATTGTGACGGTGAGAAAAGCCAAATTGCTCGAACTATTATGAAGAGTAGTAAATTATTACTTTAATATAAGAATTTTGAAATTTCAGGAAGGGAACAGACAAATATACGTACGTAGTTAAAGCGGCGTTTCAAAAGTTTCAGTCTGAGACTTATTTGATTGGAGTTCCCCTTTATAAACTTCTTTTGTAAATCGGCATAGGAAATATTAGACGACTTTTCCCCATTTCAGTTATAAACTACGAATTTTACTATATTTTACTTGGAAAATATGTTGTTTAAGGCCTGTCTGCAGTTCTCAAGAAAAACGAAAAATTCATATAAAATGACGCAAAAATGGAAAAGAAATTTTCTTCTCTCGTAATTTCTTACTTAACTGCAAACGGCTCTTTATATGCGTAGAGTAATTTCCGGTTAAGTTATAGGTTTGTGAAGTTTAGAAACAGAAAATTTAGCAAAATTCGACATGATTAGAAATAATTCGCAAAAACCAATCTCAGAAAACGAATGGTATATCCTCAAACAGCGATCCAAATATAAACTACACATTATGTATGCCGTCCTTGTATTTTTCTGAAAAACATTTTTTGTAGACCTGTGTTATTATTATTTACGTATGTATATTAGACCGTATCACATCGTACACCCCTGGGTTAAAGTATTTTTTAAAGGCAATTTCGAAAACTAAATTTTTTTGCCCAACCTTTTTATGTTTGGCATTTACAGTCGTATCTTAAAGTTTGAGAACAGTGATATGTTCCTGTCTCGACAGGACTTTGAATTTCCAGAGATGCGATCAGTGAAGAACCAATACAAAGCCGCGGCTGAAATACGTGAGTGCGAAGAGTTTGAAATGTTGGTCGACAGAACAAACGCACGAAAATATTACCAGAGAGTTAGGCGACTTACTGAAGGTTTTAAGACCAGGGTGAACTCCTGTAAGAGCAACAATGGCAACCTAGTGACTGATGTCCAGAATGTATTTAAATTATGGAGGGAAAACTTTTCCACCCTACTGAATGACAGCAGCACGGAAAGTTGTGTCCAAGACGAACCTCAGCCCCCAGTCGATGATGACGGAGTCGATGTACCACCTGGATTTGACGAGGTACGAATAGCATTAGCGTGCTTGAAAAACAACATAGCTGCTGGAGCTGACAGCCTGCCAGCTGAGCTATTCAGTTACGGCGACGAGGAGCTAATAAGGTGCCTTCACCAACTCTTATGCAGAATATGGTTTGATGAACGCATGCCCAACGACTGCTTTGCTCTGTGTGCTCTGCCCAATCCACAAGAAAGGTGAAGGCGCTTACTACCGCGGGATCAGTCTTCTAAGCCTAGATTTAAAGGTCATATCGAGTTTATTGTGTGAAAAAACTGAATGCCAGCGTCCACAAACTGATTGAGCCTTATCCGTGTGGCTTTAGACTTGGCAAATCTATCATAGATCAGGTATTAACAATACATCAAATCTTCGAAAAGACCCGCGAGAAAAGGATCGACACTCACCATATATTTGACGACTTCAAAGCCGCTTTCGACAGCACTAAAATGAGTTGCCTATACGCCGCGATGTCTAAATTCGGCATCCTCTCGAAACTAATACGGATGTGTAAAAAAGCGCTGAACAATACCACCAGCTCCGTCAGAATTGGAAAATACCTATCCGAGCCGTTTTCTACCCAAACGGGGTTTTAGACACAATAATGTCAGCATCGAAATTCAACGCTGACTCACTCTTGCCAGCAAGTGCTACTTTGGACTGAGTAAGCAATTAAGGAGTAAAGTCTTCTCTCGACGTACGAAAACCATACTCTATAAGTCACTCATCATGTTCGTGCTGGTATATGGCGCAGAAGCATGGGCAATGACAACATTCGATGAGGCGGCTCTTGAGGTATTCGAGAGAAAGATTTTGCGGAAGATTTACGGGCCTTTACGCTGTATGAGCTTCCAAACGATAAGGACATTGTGCTGAGAATAATACTGCGGCTACGCTGATTTTGGCCATTCGTTCGTTCGAATGGACACTGACGCTCCAGCTCTGAAAGTATGGTTTTTCAAAGCAGAGCAATAAATATTTTGTCTCCTTTTTGCAGAGTGACATCCGCACAACTATGTTTCACAAAGTATATTTTCACCGCAGCATTCCTCTACTTACTTCAATAATTAACATAAACACAATCAAACGCATTAAATTTGACCAACAGTGTAATTAATTTTGAAGTAAATAAAGGCAGCCAGCCAACCAGCCCAAACAAAATGCGCCAATAATCTATGTAGTAACCACTAGTAACTAATTACAGACAATGGCAGCTGCCTTAAACCACCAATATTATCAATAACCACACATGTGCACATACGTATGTATGTATGTAGTATTTATTTCAGAACAAGTATGTATTGTAAGTGCAAGTTAACTGCGCTGATGGCTTTTCAACGGCCTCCTAAGGTGAATAATCGAAGGGAGCGACTAAATCATGCAGCCTTCAGAGTACTCGAACTTGTTGTGGCTATTAAGTCACTCAACAAAGCTAGTGCTTTCTATGAAGCTGAAGAGCTGCTAGAAAGCTGTGTTTTGTTAACAACTTCAACGGGTAAAAATGCCTCACATAAGTGTGTGTATGTGTGTGTGTGTGTAGCATTTAATTGACCAGGGCAACAAAGTTGCATGAAAGGTGGAGAACCGCAACAGCACTTCACTGCACTTCACTTAGGGACATATTATCGATCTAATGGTTGTGTAATTATAGCCCCGGTGAATGGGCAGCATTAAATCATATCATTGGTAAATGGGAGATTAGCACGATTGCATCCACATAGCATCGAACGAGAGACGTGGGTTGGTGAATGAATTGTGGTGACAGATAAAGGCTGATGCCCCAATGATGGCAAAGATAGTGAAAAGTTGCCGGGTTTACCATTGTGTCGCAGAGAAAAAGTAGGAGAAAATAAGAACGTACGCAAGGTGAGGTGGACAGTATGAAATAATAAAATCGAGACAGTGATGAAATTGCTTTTATACTTCTTGGAGAAGGGGACAAGTTGTGGCATGAAGTTCGATGCCTCCTATTTTGCATATTTCAATGTACGCAAACATTGAACAGCCTTGCATTGCAAATAGATGAAAAATTACAATACATACAATAACAAAAACAACACATTGGCAGCTACTTACAATGTGTACAAAATGTGTGCGAGCGTCTGTGTAGTGGTGTGGCAGATTGATGTTGTTTATTGCATTCCGATGCCACAAGCATGCAAACGCCACATGATAGGGGGACATCAGTCCGCTGAGAGGGGGCAAGGTGAGTGCTGCTGCGATAACATGTCTGGCACTGATAAGGTACAATACCAATAACAAATGCGGGTACCACAAAAGCGTTAGCAAAAATAGCAACAAAGTAAGTAGAGGGAGCATAACAATGCCCACAATGGAACAATACTTGCATTGTAAACTTACACATAAGTATGTATGTAGATATGCGCGTATGAATTTGTGTTGCATGCTAGTGCATTGGTGCTCACAAAAGCGAATAGATTACATTTTCTAGATTGCATTGGCATTTCGAATGGAATTAAAATTAAAATCGAAAATGAAATTGCAATTGCATTTGCAATCGAAATGGAAATTGAAATTGAAAATGACAATAGAGTTGTTATTTTCCACAGACATGGCAGAAAAGATATGTTTGTTTGAATTTATGCAAAAAAATAGTTAGCAGATATTAATGCTTGGCTGGTCTTATATTTTTTAGTCCTTTGGTAAAGAACAAAGGAGAGCGTGCTTAGCGTTCAAGAGCCTAGATGTAATAGCCTTGTACTTTAGATGCACTTGCCGTCGTAACTCTAGAAAATACCACAAATTTAGAAAGAAATTAATAGTCCTACTCCCGCACAATCACAAAATGCGTCGCACCATCGTTGTCATAACTAATACGCCTAAAGTTATACTAAAATATGACGACGACATGAGAGCCGAATTTGATAGTCTGTAAAAGCTGAAAGAAGCAAGTTATGGGAGTACGTATTGAATGTAATGACAGAAGTGAATTAAAAAATAGTGAAAAATACAAAAAACGAGCAGACAAAAAAGCACCTACAATTTTATTATAGAATTCAAAAATGTTATCGAATTGCATCGTTTAGAAAAGGTTTTAAGAGGAAATCTATGAAAAGAAAAAAATTTACGTGAAAATTTTTGTTTGAGATAGTTTTTATG